>NC_057807.1:56755333-56787780 GCF_018294505.1 Triticum aestivum
GAACCATGTCTTACGGACGCATTTGTCTGAAATGTGAGGGGGAGTTACAGTTCTACCCTTGCCTATAGGCTTCTCGGCTTGGGTCTGTGTACTGAGGGTCGGGGATAGTAGAGTTACTTTGCTTCTCCCCAAATAGTGCGCGGGAGCAATTTCGGGCGAGGAGGGCGTGTTTTGAACTATACTGGGCGCGAGCGATTTCGGGCGAGGAGAGCGTGTTTTGAAATAATGGGCGCGAGCTATTTCGGGCGAGGAGAGCGTGTTTTGCCGACCATGGTTTATGAATTATTCGGCACATGTCATTTCGGCCGAGGAGAAGGTGCGCTTGGATGAAGTTACAAACCTACCCTCGATGTACAACGGGCCAATTGATGCGTGTCCCACATAGGACGGTAATTTTGCGTCTCCCATTTATTTGCTCGGGCGAATTCCACCGAGCAGAGAGGATGTTTAACGGTTCTTTCAAATTTTGGGAGAACGAGCATCCACGTCTACCTTACCAAGTCGATTCGGATCAAATTTTGAAATATTAGCTTGCCACTTCTTTTTTAGATGGAGAGATGATGCTCGGGAGTAATGTGTTTTTACATGCTCGTTGCTAGCGATTTACTATATGACAAATAGTTGACCCACTCAAAAACGCGAATCAAACCCAAAATGAAATATCTTGATTCAATGAAATAGCTCATTCAGTAGGTCAAAATAGTGAACTAAATCCAAAATTGAACACCTCAATCGAGTAGCATGTTGTACAGTATTATAGTACTCCATGAACATGTTGAAAATCAAATTAATGAACTTGTTTGATATACGCATATATCCGTTCATGTGTGGATTGCAGACAACATGTTCTCCAATTTAAATATTTGAATGCAAGTTTATATCGAAACATGGTTTATATCAGTCTTTGATGCATAAAACGCGACCTCCCCCTCTCCCGGACTCCTGTTCTCTCTCTTTCTCTCTCTCTCTCTCCGATAATCTTCAATTCTGTCGCACGCATCTGACACAAAAACCTTGTTGGTCCCTCTCCCTTTCTCTCCATCTCTCTCTCTCTCTCTCTCTCTCTCTCTCTCTTTGTGTGTGTGGGGGGGGTCTTTCTAGTTCGCATGCATATATACACCATCTATAGGTCTCTCTCGCACACTATGTATGATACTCTAGCTAGTCCATGCTAGATATCTTGGGTGCACTCATCGTACGCACACAAATTCCTTGGCTCTTTGCCCGTAACTCTCTCACTCAACACTATGTCGTCTCGGAGCTCTTCCCCCCTCTTCAAACTCTCCATCCACCTGGGTCACACATACACATGCATATCTCACTCGCACTCGATAGGCCCATCTAAAACTCTATCTCTCCCCCTCGTTCTCTCTCCATCTCACATGCGCACACACACAATCTCATGCCCAGCTAGCCAAGTATGATGGTCTCTCACTCAATTGTAGGCACACGTAGTCCCCCCTATATGTATATGACTAGCTAATCTTAGTCTCCATCACAAACATGTGCATGGTCTATCTCGATTTCTCTCGGGGCATCTTTCTATCGCGCACGCACTCCCTCGATCTCCCACCCATATAGCCCCCTCACGATCTCGACGGGATCTCTCTATCACAAACACACCCTCTCTCCCTCCCCATGCGTCCAGGCCATCCATGTGTCCCTCTCGACCTTTATTCCTTGTTGGCCAGACCTCTATTGGACATGTGCTACAGGGGTGTCTCTCTCCGTTGCAAACAATCACACACTAGCTATCTTCGTGTATCTCCTCGCCTCGCTTTTCCATCTCGGAGATGCATGCGTGATATGTTCGCATAAGAAACGAAAAACACACACTCTCTCTAGTTTATCATTTGTTGTCACTTTCTCTTTCACACACATACTCTTTTTACACACTTACTCATTCTCCTTCACACGCACTTGATCTATCTCGACTGAGGCACTCTCGTCGGTCCATAGCATATGGACTTATTGAAAAGTCAAACATCACAAAGTTTGACCATGTACGTGGAGAAAAAGAATTACATCTAGTACGGCAAACATATACCATTAGATTCACCATGATATGTAGTTCTGTATGATGTATCTTTGGTATTGTAGATATAAATAACATTTGCGTAAACCCGATCAAAGTTTGACTTCTAAAAAATTTACATGCACTGCATTATCGAGCGGATGGAATATCTCTTTCCCCCTCTCAGCTACCTGACGCACCACTCAGCCTTATCGGGGCTCCTCAATCTCTTTCAAACTTTATTGGTCAGTTTGGTTCGTGACCTGACCCTCTTGCCTTGATGGCCGGTACTGCCTGGTGTGGACGTGAGATGTAAAATATTTCTGCCTGGCCATGCTTGTGTGGTGCTGAAGCGTTTGGTTCATGCCTGGGCCAAACAAAGCATCAACGTCCCATCAATCAATCCATGCTTCAATTATTTAATGCTAATATCCATCCATGTTGCTGCTAGCCTCGTGGCCACACGACCAGGCACGGCCAGGCGTTCGAAATCGGCCGCTTGGGCCAGGCTACTTGCAGTGTCTGGAGTTCAGCGAGGCTAATTAAGTGCAAGGGAACCCAGGCCAGGCATGCTTTCTTTTTCACAGGGTAGCAACCAAACAAGCGTGCATGAAATCCAACCACAACCCAGGCCAGGCAAAAGATGCTCAGGACGCAAGCCAAACTGGCCTTATATCTCCCTGGTTCACACATACACATGTCTCGCTCGCGCTATACATATAGACCCATCCAACACTCTCCGCCCTTGTTCTCTCTCCATGTGACACGCACCCCCCTAAGTACCATAATCCCTCACTCCATCATAGGCGTAAGCACTCCCCCCTCCAAAGTATGATTATCTCTTACTAGCCATCAGGAACACACGTATTGTCTCCTTCCATCCATACGTCTATCTCGATATCTCTCGGGGCATCTTCTATCGCTCACACACCTTGTCACTCGATCTCCCACCCATGTAGTCCCATCACGATCTCCAGGGGATCTCTCTATGACAAACATACACTCTCTCCTCCCCATGTCTGCATTTTCTCCGTACGTCTCTCTCGACCTCTCTCCCTTGTTTGTCAGACCCCTCTTGGCCACGTGCTAGGGGTCTTGCTCTCTCGGTTCCAAACAACTACACACTATCTCCTCACCTTGCCACCGTTGTCGAAGATGCATGTGTGATATGTTTGCATAAGACACGCACGCTTTTTCTCTACTTTTATTGTGTTTTGTCCATGTCTCTTTCACACACGCACACACACTATTTTCACTCATTCTCTCTCTCTCTCTCTAGTTAGGGACTCTGTCACGTCCATAAGCATATGGATGTTTTGAAAAGTCAAAGCTTAGAAAAGTTTGACCAGGTATATGTGGAGAAAAACATTTACATCTGGAACGATCATTAGATTCATCACAACATGTACTTACTTCATACTATCATTTATCTTGGTATTGTAGATATAAGTAATTTCTTTATAAACTTGGTCAAAGTTTCAAAAGTTTGACTTAAAAAGAATGTTGGAACTACATTATCGAACAGAGGGAGTAGCTCTTTCTCTCTCTCTCTCTCTCTCTCCGCTATCTCTCACGGGCCTCCCCTCTCACTCGAACTCTCTATACCGACGGATTATATGCTCATTGTGTCAGCGTATAGCTCCATATATTGTTTAATTGACCGGTCAACCAATCCACATGCTGCCTTGTTAGCTCGTGTTCTGTATCTTCGTGTGCTGCCCCATGTGGCAGTGGGTGAAAATAAGTAAACTAGAGGCCCATCTGACACGCGGTGAAGTAAAAAAAGTTGAAACCACTCGGGGTAGAACCCCGCATGCTAGTAAATTGAGGGCGCATTGAGGACAAACTTCTTGCGCGCGAAGGACGCACTCGCGCACAATTCACCACTACGCAGCGGCATGCACAGAAGGACGCACTCGCGCACACCCAGCACACAACACACACCAGCACACGTGTACACCGGCGTCACCGCCGGTTGAGATGGACGGCGAGGAAGCCAACAAGCGGAGGCGGCTCGAGCCAAAACCGCATCCGGCGAGCCTGGACTTCATCAGCAGCCTCCCCGACGACATGCTGCTCGTCATCATCGGCCTTCTCCCCACCAAATCTGCCGTGCGGACCGCCCTGCTCTCCCGGCAGTGGCGCCCCTCTGGCGCTGCGTCCCCCTCAACCTCACCGTCGACAGCTGCCTCTGTGACGGGGATTGCAAACGCATGGCCGCAGTCTCCAAGATCCTTTCATCGCACCCTGGGCCAGCCAGACGCCTTGACATCCGCATGTTCAGTACCAACTGCAAGGTCCAACCCAAGTTCGACGAGTGGTTCTTATCCCCCGCCCTAGATCAGCTCGAGGAGCTTAGCTTTGAAGCTGGACGATGTCCCTCTCTGCCACCGTCCGCGCTCCGCCTCACGCCAATGCTGCGCCGCGCCAGCTTCAGCTCCTGCTATCTTCCCCAGATTAATGCCGCACCCGCCCTTCTTCTCCCTCAACTCAAGTAGCTCGACCTCTTCGACGTTGTCATCTCGAAGAAGGCTATGGAGCACCTGCTCCGCAGCTGTACTGCGCTTGAGTACATTCGTCTTGAGCAGATCCACGGGTTCATTAGCCTCCACATCGCCTCGACGAATCTCCGATGGATTTATGTGTCTTGCTGGCCCCGCAACAAGACATCAATTGGGAAGAGATCACTCCAGCTGTTCCACGTTATGGTCATTGAGAATGCGCCTTTCCTTGAGAGATTGCTTGTATCGGATCTAGAAGGTACATCACTCATCTTCTTCTCCGTCTTCTTGAAATTCACATTTTTAAATTTCTTCTTGATGTATTTACGACCGTCTTCCAGAAAATGATTCCCACAAGCTTGACCCAGTCCATGCGCATAGTGAAGATCTTAGCACTAAAATCTATCGGCCCCAATCTGGATCAAGTTGTTGGATTCCTTACATGCTTTCCGTGCACGGAGAAGCTACTCATTGAGGTGAAACTTCTTTCCTATAAGTAAACGGTAATCACAACGTAGCTCAATTTTTTCATAATTTTCCCAAATTACGATGACAAGTGTAGTGTTCAAAACTGCATCTACGCACTGCACCGAAAGAAATGTTTTTAGTATTTTTTCTCACGTGATCACCTGCATCGTTTTTATGCTGTACTACTGTAGTAGCCTAGGCTAGTCATAGTGGAAAGTAACTTAGACTACTCCAGTAACTCTATGGTTACCCTAAGAGCAAGTACTACCTCCGTCCTGTTTTACTCTTCCAATTTTGTAGTATCAAAATTTGACCATAGATTTAACTGACAAAATGTTAATGCATGTCACTAAGAACTATATTATTGGATTCGTATTTGAACATAATTTCAAATGGTGTAGTTTTTAGTGACATGCATTGGCATTTTCTTAGGTAAATCTATGGTCAAAATTTTATACTAAATACGAGGTAGTATTCCCTCCGTCCCAAAATTGTTGTCTTACATTTGTTTAGATAAGGATCTTCTAACACTAAAATGTAACTAGATACATCCGTATTTAGACAAATTTAAGACAGGAATTTTGGGTCGGAGGGAGTACAAAAGTGGGCTATGTAGGCCAAAACAGGTGCCAAATTCACTTGTGATGCATTTGGCATCGATGCCCCTCCATTGCTCACCTGGTGCCCCAATCTGGATCACCTACTTTGCTCCGGTGCCAAATTAACTCATGTAATGAAAAAACACTGCGTGGGAGAGAGAGAGGACTAAGGCAATAAAAAACACTTGTTTGGGAGAGTGGGAGGCTGGTGTAGGTGGTTTGATTGATTTGTTTATACATGTGGGTCTGTGTGCACAGTGGTGCCAACTCTATCACATTGCGAGAGTGGTGCCAAAATCTTTTGATTTGACATCGATGCGTATTATGTGGCATACTTTTGCGAAATATGGCATCAGCCACATAGTGGAAGGCAACAAATGCCCAAGCTCTTCACGTGCTCCTATTTAAATGAGAGGAAACAGGAAGAGAGAGAGAGAGAGAGAGAGTGAAAAAATATCACTAGCCAGCCAATCCTATCGTATGAGCGAATGATATTGGTACCTCTTGATGACACGGCAATCTTATGCAGCCAGATGCTCTAATATGTTCTCTTCTTTTGCAGATAAAAAAGACCCGAAAGTGAAAAATGTGCTGCACTATAACAATCTCATCGAATGCCTTGATCTCCATCTTACAGAAATTGATTTGATTGACTACCGAGGCAGCACATCTGAGATTAAATTGGCCAAGTTCTTTATTCTAGAGGCAAGTGTGCTCAAGGTAATGAGGTTTGGCGTTCTCTGGCGCAACAATGAATGGCGTGCTGATCACCGCAAGCGTCTAAGCCTAAATGACAAAGTCTCCGCAGAAGCTGAATTTGTTTTTGAAACATCAAGTGGCCAGAGACTCGAAAACTTATTTGCCCATTAGTGAAAATTGTCAGGGCGGTGGATTTTAGTTTGTACGATAATGCTGCATCCACCTAAAGTAACGAAAGTTCTTATGTAAACTTCCTAGTAATTCCCTCTTCGTAGGTGCAACATTACTCCTAACATTTGTAATATCAGTTTGAAACTTGTAATATTGCCATGTCCTATTCCTGCGTTCTCAAAATCCTGCGAATCAAACAGTTCCTGAGTTGGTGATGATGTTGTGCCTCCCATCTTTGACCAATAGCTGTCGGATCTAGATCTAACGCATACAAACCAAGCATATCCATTTTTGCAAAAAGATGCCCGCACTTGTTCTCTATTTACAAACAACTCCTTGTCTCTCACAATCAGCCTTATCTCCTCCCACCACATGTAGAAGGCCGTGGAAAAATCTGGCGCGATGGCCGCTGCCGGAGCCGTCCACCCCCAATCTTGGTGTTCCGTGCAACGCACGGGAATCTACGCACGGGAAATTATGTCGAACAGGGCTAGTTGTAAGCAGGCTAGCTCTACAGCCATGATGATAGTGACTGTAGACGGTGAGGCTGACTATGGTATGCCGAACACGGCGCCTATACTCATGTGTCATCTCCGGCGCAGGGTCTTGTCACTTCACTGTGAGGAGCAGCACGTAATAATTTGAGCAACGGGTAGTACAGTGCTAGTACTCCTACTACTACATTGGTAGTACTACTAGTAGTACTAGTAGCACCACCGTTTGGATTTAGGAGTACTACCACGTCCATCTGGATTTTAGTATTTGACTAGCAATATCTAGTAATGCATGTCACAAAAAATGTACTACTCCCTTTGTAAATAAATACATGGTGTTTTATTCCTATCGGCGAGAGAACTTAATTTTTTTGCTAACTAGAGTACTAATAGGATTACATGCAATGAACTAAACACTGCATGTCATGTTTGGTAGTCTCAAGTCATTGAAAGCATGCACGACCCACATCTCTCATTGGTTGATATGTCACGAAATAAGAAACAAGGAGGGAGTTAATGCACCATGCCTAAGTATTTTGGGATTATTTGGTTTTCGTAAGGTGACTTACACAACATTTTTGTTTACATGCATTAACATTTTATTAGTTAAATCAAAGGTCAAACTTGGCACAAAATGCAAAGGGGACCAATAAACCTGTAAACATCAAACTTCTCTCGTTTGGCCCCAACTAGAGGTCTGGTGAGATGACTATACTGCACCGGCACGGAGGGGGACGTAGCGTCATTGACTTATGACAACTGCCTTTGGGTGAATGACACGTGGGCCCAGGGGGTGGCTGACCCATCTATCATACAACCAAAGGTAGGTGCAGTAGAGGGCCGAGGAGTAGTACAAAATCCTACGCACCTACGCACGCTAACCAAGGGCAAGAGTGATCACTCGAATCGCAAGATCAGTTTACTAGAAGCTAAGCTAGACCCATGGGGCGATGAGCGCGAGCATCAGCCGGTTGTGCCAGATGGTCCACGACGCCGGCCTGCAGCCCGACACCGAGGAACGTCTCCAGGTAGTATTGCTTGAGGCCACCAGGGCGAGGGGCCGCTTGGACAACAGTTTTGTCTCCTTGTTCGACGAGGTCCTCGTCGGTTTCCTCGACAAGTTCACCGTCGTCAAGAAGCTTGTGGACGACTTTGACGTAAGCCACCAGCCGACTCGCCCAGGCTCTGCGATGCCCGCCACCCTCAACGGCCACTATGGTGACAACCTCTTCGACGCACTGGTGGCCCTGCGATTGCCCGCCGTCGCGCCAAAGAATGTCCACCTCGAGGTCGCGCTCGCCGCACAGTGCCTGGCGAGCAAGTCACCATCGACATAATCACCCACGTCTATGCGCAAATCGTCCACAAGGACTACTACATGCAAATGGAGGACGATAGGACACTGGCCTTCTTGGACCGCAGGGAAACCTTGGATGGCATTATTCAGAAGCACGTTGAGCTCGCCGCCAAAGCCGCTGCTCCTCACATGTCGGTTGGTGACCCGGCGCACTAGGGCATGAGGATGTCGTTGATGGATCCGTATGTATTTTTGTCTTTCCGTCAAATCCATGTAGTAGTATATGATACTATAGTAATTATCTTACCGTTTGCATCAACTTCATAATTTTCGTACATAGTCCATGCATGAACGGCGCCAGAACCAAACTTCTCATTACTCTAGGCAAAATCGTTATTTTCTATCTATCGATTGCGCCATGGAGCAGAACCAAATTTTACAAGTTACGAGTTCAAAAGGAAAAGCCTGCCGTGTTCATGTCGCGCCCCCACACGGTTGGTCCAGCACGCCGCTCAAGTGGGAATGCGTGCGGTGTTGCATTTTCACTTACAAGTGGGACCATAGTTGAGCAAACTGACTATCGGCAAACCCCCACCCCGCCCACCACGCGATGGCTGAGAAAACAGGAGGGAGAAGTGATGGCTGTAGCATGGACTCCAAGAAAATTGGTGTCGGATGGGACTTGTGTGTGTGGCGTGTGCCGTACTGCTAGACGTGAATGCTAGTTATGGCCCATGCCACCCCACTATATCGAGCCTATATCGAGGTACGTAGAACAAATTTCCTGCAGTCCGTGCTCAGCCCTCCTCTATCTCTCTTCTCAGCCAGCCAGTGGACGCGCGGATCCCATCATCTGTTTGCTCACATGAGGCCCCACATGTCAGTGAAAACGCAAGAGGACCCATTGAACCTGCACATCTTTCACCTCGATGTGCTGGTGATGAAAAACAAATCCAATAAAGATCTTCGGTGGCCGCTTTTGGAGTTACTCAAGAGTAGTAAGATTCTTTTTACAGTTTAACCCAAGATGCACATCTCATGGCTTCAACTACCACTCTATTTTCTTTCATGACACGACCTGGATGTCGGATGTCCCATGTGTCGGCAAAAGGAGGAAGAACCCGACCAAATCTTCGGTTGTGCTCTCGGATTAGACTAATTGTGCTAACTTAATTTTTTTATTGTGTACTCCCTCTGTTCCAAAATACTTGACTTCCATTTGTCCAAAAATGGATGTACCTATATACTAAAACATTTCTAGATACATATATATTTTGACAAATAGAAGGCACGTATTGTGCAACGTAGGGAGTAGAATGGATGCAAGTTTTTGTATTGGGAAGAAGAGTACATCCATATATTGATAGAGCGCAATTTAGTAGATGTTCTATCACTTTTAGCTAGCACAGAGGCTAGAGATGAGATTAATGCACTTGTTGATACTCCTACTAGAATAGAGGCTAGACATGAGACTATATGCGAGGAAGCAACGTCTACTTTTTTACACTCGAAGAAGAAAGAAGCACGCAAGATCGAGCCTCCGCAGATCAACAATGAATGCATCGAGAAGGCACTAATCTGACTTACAAGAGTAGTAAAATGTATTCTTGTGGTTCTTGTTTTCTTTGGTCTTGCTTTTCTAGTCAAAAATATCGTTGGAGTTCGTGCAAAACGGAGGTCCGTTTGGGGTCGTGCGTTGGAGTTGGCCTTACAAGTGGGACCGCAGTTAAGGAAACCGACTATCGGCAAACCCCCACCTCGCCCGCCGCGTGATGGTTAAAGTTAGAAAAACGATGAGGTTGAAGAGATTGCTCTAGCACGGACTCCAAGAAATAATATGGTGTCAGATGGATGTCGTGGTGGTGGCGTGTGCCATACTCCTGGACGTGAATGCTTGTTCTGGCCCATGCCACCCTACTACTCCTACTACTTACTCCTACTATATAGTACTAGTACTAGTAGTATCGAGGATTCGAGGTGCTGGTTACGTACAGCGAACACATTAACATATGGCTACAGTAAAATCACCCGCCCGACGCGCGAAGCATGTGAAGCTAGTACTCCGTCTAGGTGAATAAGTCGTATTAGAAGGTGCATCACGACCTAGGTGCAAGCAGATTGGTGGGAAAGAAGAATATTTCTCTCTTCTAAACACAACATTTAATCACAACAGTTAAGAGGATGCCTTATTAGCTACCCATGTAGGCCATCGTAATTCATAGCATGCAAAGCGCTTTTATTTCTTGCCTAATAACCGCATGGACGTGCTGCATGCATTGGTCCTTGCCCGAGCAAAAAAAAGGGAGGAAAGGGGTTTCCACGGGAGACAACGAGGCAGAGGTGGAAGCGCTCGCTGGCGAACAAGGCAGGGCGGGCATCGAGATGGAAAGTTAATGAACAACGCCTAAACATTTTGGGAAAAATCTAATTTTCATAAGGTGACTTACTCACCTAGACGGAGGGAGTACAAATCGTGTACTACTATTGTTGACTGGCCTCATCCGATAACCTATTGCAATGCATGTACAATTATGTATTCGTAAAATATTTTTTTTCCTCGTCGCACCACTCACTCAGAGAAGCGACTCAAAAGCCATTCATAAATTTAGTAAGTTTATCACAGGCATATCATTTTATTACATACAAACAGGTCATCAACCCACATTGACAACGAGGATACATTATAAATACTAAAGTTTTCACCACACAACAAATAACAAGCCATGAAATGAACTTCAACTCAACCATTCCTCAGCATTGGAAACGCTTGCTTTGAACCACAAGTGATTCTCTGGGACGTGCCATCCATTGTCGATCTGGAGACCAACGCAGGACTAATCATCCAGGCTGAAGCGGCCTACTATATCAGTACTAGGGTAGGGAACCACCCAAATGTCCGAGGTATAGACACAGTTGCTTCTCATAAATGTGTCAACAGCAGTTGGATCGCCTTTCACCATCATCGGATAGTTTTGTCCAAGGAAGAGTGAGTTTTCTCCAAGACTATCAATTCTGTACCAGGGAGAAGGAGTTCGCGCTAGCACACTAGTATCCATACCGAATACCATGCAACGGGTGTTGGAATAGGTCCGGAGAGTGCGACCATGGGAGACACCCGCTTCCTTAGCAGTAACATCATCAGTGGGGTGTATACACACAAGAAGATGTGATCCATCGGAATTAGTTGCCAGGCGCCACAGAGTATATGGGCGCTGCTCGTCCTCATGCTCGTGATCATCACCATCGTCATCTCCCCCTTGGTTATAATTGTTTTTCAAGTATAGGTGGTGGGATGTTCACAGGACCTTGGAAACACAAGAAGAAGGTTAATTAGTAAAGGGAAACTTGCTAACCCGCATGCATGTGGATGAAACAATTATAATTATGGTGGAAGACAAATGTACCGAAACAACGAGGATACCATGCAAAAACAGTGCCACGAGTGGTGGCAACAAACATAAGGCCCTCGTATTGAATTGCATCATAGTACTCATCCGTGTACAGAAACTAATTTTTGAGCAATATCCATCGAGTCAAACCACTAAGGACGGCAACAAGCTTGTCGAAGATAGCAACAACTTCATAGTTGTTGTAATTCCAAGAGCGGTTGGGAACTTGACAAATTGCTATCTTCCGTAGAAGATAGTCACCATGATCGTATTTGAACGTGCGTACAATACCGGTGTTCTCAACGTCTGGGCAGTCTGCTGAGATTTTTGGAAGTGGAACCCGGTCACGAGTGTACACATTCACAAGTTCCCACTCGCAGTTGGACCCAATATAAACAACCCACTCTCCATTTGCGCCCGCCCAAGCCTTGCCCTCAAGCGATGGCATCTTAACATCATACGTATCATTATCAAGCGGCATCAACTTGCACAGGGCGAGGCCTCCGTCATGCCGGCGCCAGTCATCAAGGTCACAACGAAGAAGATAGGGGAGATCAGACCACTCCTTGACTCTTGGGTTCCTTGCAATGATGTTATTAGTTGAGTCAAGAATGGGCTTGAACGAACCTGCCATGCTAGCCGAGGATATGACGTCGCACCGATCAATGAGTTCCTCCACCACATCATCTTTCAGATCGGGGCAAGAATAACGGGGTCGTTTCTGGCCTGTTCCCTCCATGGAGAAGACGATCGAACAATGGCAGAAGTGTGGCGACCGATTCTCCGGGTGTTAATTCCCAGAAAATGGCCCTTGCGCTCATCAGCCCCAGGATAATTGTTAGCTAATGAGGCACCAACTTGATACAGAAATTCCAAGCAAAATACAACATATGTAGTACAAGACCATTCTGGTGTGTCAGTACAACAAATGGTTTCTAGTGGTTGATGGCGGAAGCGGGTTGTGAAACATCAGTGTCCATGGAACTCCATTTCCCACGGGAACAGCTGACCAGGTTAACTCCTATCTTCGCGAGGCTGCTATCACCATTGCTTAGGTTCCGGGGCTGTCATCACGTCGTTCCTCTCCGTGCAAGAAATCTGGCCAAGACAATAGCCAGGGACAAGCCAGTGAGTACTTTGAATGTCCTCACAAACATTATGAACACGGGTATAATATAACAACGATGTTCCGAAATATTAATGCTCATGACGTCGGTCACAAGAAAATAAACCTCTGATGCATGTAAGCAGGTTATTTATGAAAATGCAATAACATAGCAGTATTATAATTATGAAATAAAATAACAAATATGCCACAGTCGGGCGTCTTAGCGACACCACATAAAGGGCTTTTAAAAGAAAAACAATCAAAGTGAATATACAGGAGGTAGAACCGTCCCAGAGATATTCGATAATACCAATAATATCACGGGTTAGTCCACAACAAAATAATAATCATCATTTCACATGTCACAAGTCGTAATATCAGTTCAGATTTAACAGTTTCACCTCCGAAGACCGACACTAAGACCGACACTTGACCCATCCCAGACTGTAATCCTTAACCATGGACACGGCTATTCGAATAGGTTTAATCTCTACAGAGGTGTACTCTTTACCCACGAGTAACGGATTCCTTTAGTCCATCAGGACTAATTCCGTCTACGGTCTTTTAAATGAAAACGCACCTGACTTGCACACACTAGCTTAACTCACCGGTGTCTGGAATCACCCACAACACTGGTTAAGCAAAACTCCAAGTGGGAAGGCTACAACCTCGATTAGCATGGGATCACAAAATTTATACCGCGCGCAAAACTGGGGAAGCTACCCCCTCGGCTACAACCGAAAACACCCATGCCCCCTAACCGGATGACTGGCTTTAATCCATGGCCGTGGTACCCTCATCCCGGCCCCTCTGTACGGTGTGTGCTAGAAAGGGGTTGACACATTACTGAACCGTACTCTACTTGTTGTAGAGATGAGTGGTAGTACGAAACATGTATGGGGGTTACTGGAACAAGACCCGATCTACGGTCGACTCAGGAGGTTTATAGTTTTCCTGCACGACATGTATAACAAATATATTTCAACCAACACAATCAACACTCATTATATCTTACTATGCCATACCGAACATACCCGTCCCGACGGAGACCGGCGACAAGGTCACGCCTACCCAAGGCAGAGGCTTTCCCGGATTCCTTTCCGGCATGCACGCAAGATACATGAGGATGATTACCATCACAAGTATACTCATTTCCAACAACATGGAAATCACTAATGTGTATCCATGCAAATGATCATATCACATGAAATAACAAGTCCTTCGAAACGAGGTGGTGTTATAAACGTGTCAATGAACACACCAAAAATATTATGCCGGGGTTCAGAATGCTTGCCTTCAATGTGTGGAAGGGCAGGGTGCACTCCAAAACTTTTGAAAGTTTTCTTCTCTCTCTCCAAAGTCCTATTTTAAACAAATTTGAATTAACACACAAATTCAAAAACAGCACAAAACGTTGTTTGAAATTTTTTCAAATAAATCTTAAAATAAACTAGGTTAAATTTGAGAGAGGTAGGAAAAAGAATCAATTCATTTGGAGTTATATTTTAAAAGATATAGCCAGTCAAACATTTGGTCAAAATCTGTTTTTTATAAAAAAAAAACAGAATTAAAAGAAAACGATTCGAATATACGTACACGTCGAAGACGTATTCCGACTATACGCCTCCACTTACTCCAGCGTGGACGCACGTGGGGCACTGACAGTGGGCCCGCCTGGCCCACTGGTCAGGTTTGACCAGTCGCCCTCCCTCCTCTTCCTCTGGCCGAACAGAGGCGGGGGCTCCAGCGATCTTTGCCGGCGTTAGGCGGCTCCTCGCGGGCATCCGAGTGCAGGGATGGATCCGCCACTCCTGGGCGGTCCTTCCTGTGGTCGTAGGGTAGCTGGGGGTGGAGGGAGTCGCCGGTGACGAGCTCCGCGGCGGAGGGGAGGCTTCGGTGGATTTGGGGATTCCGGTCGTAGTGGTTCCTAGCTGTGTCTGGGAGGCTAGTCAGCTCCGCGGGTTCAAGTGGAGTCGGACGGTGGCGTTTGGGAGGGCAGGAGAGGTCTTGGTGCGTCGGAACCGACCGGGACGAGGCGGCGGCCGAGCTGACCGGAGAGGTTGAAGACGACCTCCTCGCTTCGATTGACGACTAAGGGGGTACGAGAAGGACGGCGTGAAGCTGCCTGGGTGCTCGGAGGAGCCCGGGGACCTCCCTTTATAGCATGCCCAAGTCGGTTCGCGGCGGCCGCGGATAAGCTCGCCGGCGAACCGCCCTACTGTACTGCAGGGCGACGTGGTGGTGGCTGGACGGCTCCAGGATCTACCGACGAATGCTCCACTGTCGAAGGGGACAAGCTGGCGCGCTGTGGTGGTTTGGGCGGTGCTGCCCATGGCGGTGGCGGATGCGGCCGTAGGCGTGCCGCCAAGAAGCTTGCTGGCAATGCTGCAGGGGGCGAAGAGGCGGTCGGGGCTCTTGGCGCGACGTGGCGAGTGGGAAAGGATCGGGATGAGCTCGGGGAAGCTTATCCAGGGGCGCGCTGGCTCGGGCGCGAGCACGTGCAAAACGCGTGCTCTGCTCGCGCTCCGGGCGTGCACGGCGACTGCTCGATGAAATGCCAGGATGGCCAAAACTGCTAGAGAGCTTATGCAAATCCACAGGCTGGGCTAGAGATCGCTAGCAGGCTACTTGACAACTTGGTTTGGACATATGGGAAAGTTCACAACACAAACTTACAATCATGCCAAATCTGTCCATGCCCACAGGGTGTTTGACAAAATGCCAAAGGCATCTAGGCAGGTCTTGGAGTGGCCAAATTCTCCAGATCAGTGTCTCTGTGGGTGTATGAGAGGGTGGTGAAGTTAGTTTGCAAAAAGGAGAAACTTGCTAGTGCAAGTTTTGCAAGACTACACTTCTGGGCAGGGAGTGAATGGTATCATTTCATGAACTAAAAATGATCCAATGAGTGCATGCTCCTGGACTTAGGGGTTTAGCATGGAGGACTACAAGCATGATAAAGCACAAGGTTAAAGGAGCAACTTAAGGAGTAGTTGCTGTACAAACCATCATGTTGGACCAGAATGAAGATGAGGTTGATTCACTCAAAATTTACAAAGAACATCCCTGGATTTTTGCATATAATGGAATGATATGCTCCTACTGACATCCCATAATTTTGGTGGAAGCTAGAAAGAAATATTCAAATGAGTTGCAGTGCAATATTGCCCACTGGACCAGAGAAGAAAATTGGGTGTAGAGCTCAAAATATTTCATGAAACAAATATATTATTGCACAAAAGTGATTTTGAGACACCACAGGACACCTCCAAATTTTGGTTGGATTTTTAGTTAAATTTATCAAATGATTGTAGTTCAAAAAGAGCTCCAATCTTAAAACAAGTCATTTTAATAAACATAGCCCAGGGTGAAATAATTTAATAAATAATTCTACTGGTTAGGAAATTGTTTTAATGAGATGGCCTAGAAGTTCAATATGTTTTGGAAGGATCCACTTGGGAGAAATTCCTTAATATTAAAGGAAAAGTTTTGAAATCAACAGAGATATTCTTGCAGGCAAATTTTTTAAACTCTTGGCAAAATTTTAATAACTAAAACCTGGTTAAATTTTTGGGGTGTCATAATTACTACCCCCCTTAAGAAAAAATCTCGTCCTCGATATTTGCTAAGAGCCGTTGTGAAAAACAAATGCTCCATATGTGTCCGAGCGGTTGTGACTCTGCTGCCGTGGTGCTGTGTGAGTAAAAAATAATCCATGTAGTGAGGGGAGAAACGTTGCAGCAACTCAGGGAAAAGAAATCTCATTCTAGGATTTTTTTTCCGCGGTTACACAAGTTAATCACGAAGAAAAGTAGTCATACTAGTAGAAACTAAATACACGACTCGTCGCACAAATTCGAGGTACCATGCACAAGTTACTACGTAATAATAAATGTTGCAAGAAAATAAACACAGCAGTGACATCTAAAATGAAAATGGTAACTGGACGGGGTCCTGATAAAATGTCTCTGGTAAAGGGATATACTCCTCCTCAATTGGAGGAAGTGGATTGACCAGTCGATGTATGCGTCTCTCCGGGTCGGGCCTCAGTGGTCTGCCGATTGCAACATGAGTGTTCAAATCAGCGAGACTCTGGAGATAATCCATCACTCGCTGGTTCAAATGCTCTTGAGCAATGATGTACTGGATAAGGTTGGCTAGTAATGGGTCTCTCTCAATCCGTCCACCGGGGAAAGGTGTTACTCCTCCGGGCATTACACGGCTCGGAAAGTAATAATATCCTCACTCGCGGGCATAGGGTACTGCGGATCGAAGGCGAGCAATTGCTTCTTTCGCAGCAGCTTCTATGGCCAGGTGTGGGGTTGGCATAGATTCCCCCACGAAGGAAACTTCCGTTGGATCTTGATTGGGGTCTACGGGGGGAATGTGTACTGCTGCCCAATATTCCGAGGTGGAAGGGGTGATTCTTGATTTGAACAGCTCATACTGGGGTGGCTGGGTAGAACCCATGGTACTGCAGGTAAAGTCCCACAATATTTTGACAAAGCTACCTGGGGTTGCATCTGGGGTTCTCAGATAAATACTAGGGCTCGGCATGACAGGAAAAGGTTGTGAGGGTGGTGCACAAGGTGTGGGGTGCTTGGTAAGGTCACGAGGTGGCCTTTATATAGCAATGGAGCTGGATCATTTTACCGTGGTGAAAGGTAATAAATTTGCCAGCTTAGCTCCAAAGGTCGGGTCAGTGTCAGAGATACACATATCTCATAAAGAGATGTGTTACTATGGTTGTCGTCGGGGTTGGTTTTGGTAGCTGTGCCCGAAAAACATGCAACTATGCGCTGACAAAATACGCAAGGCTACTATTAAAACAGAGGCATAACGACAGGCTGCGTTTATTCACAAGGTCGCACGATTGCAAAGCGAGGATACACTAAAACTTGGTACTACTCGTACGGCTTAATCTACCTCGTTCATGTCTAAACGGGTGTGCCTGGTGGATGACGAGGCTTCTCCACGTGTCTCACTGCCGGGATTAGTCGGAGATGGTGGAGGGACTGCAGGGTCGGGGTAGCGATGATGACCATCACGGGGATTGTTAGCCACAACCCCATTGGAGTGTGCTCCCAAAAGGCGACGAAGCACTTCTTGGGTCATCAAAGCGTCTCGGTTGGCGGCTGGAGCTGATCTCAGAGTTTCGATCGGTTGTCCGAACAACACGACTGGGTTGTCGGCGTCGGGCTCGTCTTCTCTTCTGGCTGGGGCTCGACGAACCAGCTCTCCTCGAGCTGCGATCAGATCAATAGTGATCTGGTCGAACAGTGCCTCTACTGCACTTACATAGCGCACTAGGTGCAACAATGCGGGATCTGTCTCGTGATCTCCGTTGGCAACTTGGGGTGGTCTACCATACCCTTCACGCCTGGGGTAGTAGTAGAACGAGCGACAGTTAACTCTGGGCGACAACTGCCGAAGTTGAACTATAGCCTCTCGAGCAGCTAGCTGGATGGCTTGTGGCTCGAAGGAAGTTGTTCTTCCGGTGAACCTGTAGGGGCGTTCAAGAGATAGACCCCTACCGTAGATGTGCACAGTGGCCCAGAATTGACGGCTCTCACCGCTTATGGTCCCTTGGTACACCACATATTCTAGGGGCTCTTCTAACGCGTAGGCACGACGGGTGAGGTTTGCGAGTATGGTCACAAAACCTCCAAGGTTGGTTGCTGTGGTCTCATTGTGCACGACGGGGCCTGGCATTATGGCTCGGTTTGGGGTAGAGGCTATGCTGGGTTGGGGCTAGCGTGCCCTTTTTATAGAAAAAGGGGACGGAGTCTTCCTTCGCACGCTTGTGAAGTAGACATCTTGGGCGCTGGTTACTGGCGCGCGATCGACAGGCTAGGTTGATAGGTTGGGCATCGACTGCCAAAAGTGTCGGGGTCACTGTGTGGCTATCTTGCACAAGAAGCTTGGCTGGGGTTTGGTTAAGGTCTGGTGGGTTGGTTTGCCTAAGTTTATCGACCTGGCTAAGATAGGATTAGCCAATGGTCAGCCTGGCTCTGATACCAAGTCTGTGGCGACCGATTCTCTGGGTGTTAATTCCCAGAAAATGGCCCTTGCGCTCATCAACCCCAGGATAACTGTTAGCTGATGAGGCACCAACTTGATACAGAAATTCCAAGCAAAATACAACATATGTAGTACAAGACCATTCTGGCTGTCAGTACAACAAATGGTTTCTAGTGGTTGATGGTGGAAGCGGGTTGTGAAACATCAGTGTCCATGGAACTCCATTTCCCACGGGAACAGCTGACCAGGTTAAATCCTATCTTCGCGAGGCTGCTATCACCATTGCTTAGGTTCCGGGGCTGTCATCACGTCGTTCCTCTCCGTGCAAGAAATCTGGCCAAGACAATAGCCAGGGACAAGCCAGTGAGTACTTTGAATGTACTCGCAAACATTATGAACACGGGTATAATATAACAACGATGTTCCGAAATATTAATGCTCATGACGTCAGTCACAAGAAAATAAACCTCTGATGCATGTAAGCAGGTTATTTATGAAAATGCAATAACATACCAGTATCATAATTATGAAATAAAATAACAAATATGCCACAGTCGGGCGTCTTAGCGACACCACATAAAGGGCTTTTAAAAGAAAAACAATCAAAGTGAATATCCAGGAGGTAGAACCGTCCCAGAGATATTCGATAATACCAATAATATCACGAGTTAGTCCACAACAAAATAATAATCATCATTTCACATGTCACAAGTCGTAATATCAGTTCTGATTTAACAGTTTCACCTCCGAAGACCGACACTAAGACCGACACTTGACCCATCCCAGACTGTAATCCTTAACCATGGACACGGCTATTCGAATAGGTTTAATCTCTGCAGAGGGTGTACTCTTTACCCACGAGTAATGGATTCCTTTAGTCCATCGGGACTAATTCCGTCTACGGTCTTTTAAATGAAAATGCACCTGACTTGCACACACCAGCTTAACTCACCGGTGTCTGGAATCACCCACGACACTGGTTAAGCAAAACTCTAAGTGGGAAGGCTACAACCTCGATTAGCATGGGATCACAAAATTTATACCGCGCGCAAAACTGGGGAAGCTACCCCCTCGGCTACAACCGAAAACACCCATGCCCCCTGACCGGATGACTGGCTTTAATCCATGGCCGTGGTACCCTCATCCCGGCCCCTCTGTACGGTGTGTGCTAGAAAGGGGTTGACACATTACTGAACCGTACTCTACTTGTTGTAGAGACGAGTGGTAGTACGAAACATGTATGGGGGTTACTGGAACAAGACCCGATCTACGGTCGACTTAGGAGGTTTATAGTTTTCCTGCATGACATGTATAACAAATATATTTCAACCAACACAATCAACACTCATTATATCTTACTATGCCATACCGAACATACCCGTCCCGACGGAGACCGGCGACAAGCTCACGCCTACCCAAGGCAGAGGCTTTCCTGGATTCCTTTCCGGCATGCATGCAAGATACATGAGGATGATTACCATCACAAGTATACTCATTTCCAACAGCATGGAAATCACTAATGTGTATCCATGCAAATGATCATATCACATGAAATAACAAGTCCTTCGAAATGAGGTGGTGTTATAAACGTGTCAACAAACACACAAAAAATATTATGCCGGGGTTCAGAATGCTTGCCTTCAATGTGTGGAAGGGCAGGGTGCACTCCAAAACTTTTGAAAGTTTTCTTCTCTCTCTCCAAAGTCCTATTTTAAACAAATTTGAATTAACACACAAATTCAAAAACAGCACAAAAAGTTGTTTGAAATTTTTTGAAATAAATCTTAAAATAAACTAGGTTAAATTTGAGAGAGGTAGGAAAAAGAATCAATTCATTTGGAGTTATATTTTAAAAGATATAGCCAGTCAAACATTTGGTCAAAATCTGTTTTTTATAAAAAAAATAAAACAGAATTAAAAGAAAACGATTCGAATATACGTACACGTCGAAGACGTATTCCGACTATACGCCTCCACTTACTCCAGCGTGGACGCGCGTGGGTCACTAACAGTGGGCCCGCCTGGCCCACTGGTCAGGTTTGACCAGTCGCCCTCCCTCCTCTTCCTCTGGCCGAACAGAGGCGGGGGCTCCGGTGATCTTCGCCGGCGTTAGGCGGCTCCTCGCGGGCATCCGAGTGCAGGGATGGATCCGCCACTCCTAGGCGGTCCTTCCGGTGGTCGTAGGGTAGCCGGGGGTGGAGGGATTCGCCGGTGACGAGCTTCGCGGCGGAGGGGAGGCTTCGGTGGATTTGGGGATTCCGGTCGTAGTGGTTCCTAGCTGTGTCTGGGAGGCTAGCCAGCTCCGCGGGTTCAAGTGGAGTCGGACGGTGGCTTTTGGGAGGGCAGGAGAGGTCTTGGTGCGTCGGAACCGACCGGGACGAGGCGGCGGCCGAGCTGACCGGAGAGGTTGAAGACGACCTCCTCGCTTCGATTGACAACTAAGGGGGTACGAGAAGGACGGCGTGAAGCTGCCTGGGTGCTCGGAGGAGCCCGGGGACCTCCCTTTATAGCATGCCCAAGTCGGTTCGCGGCGGCCGCGGATAAGCTCGCCGGCGAACCGCCCTACTGTATTGCAGGGCGACATGGCGGTGGCTGGACGGCTCCAGGAGCTACCGACGAACACTCCACTGTCGAAGGGGGCGAGCTGGCGCGCTGTGGTGGTTTGGGCGGTGCTGCCCATGGCGGTGGCGGATGCGGCCGTAGGCGTGCCGCCAAGAAGCTTGCTGGCAACGCTGCAGGGGCGAAGAGGCGGTCGGGGCTCTTGGCGCGACGTGGCGAGTGGGAAAGGATCGGGATGAGCTCGGGGAAGCTTATCCAGGGGCGCGCTGGCTCGGGCGTGAGCTCGTGCAAAACGCATGCTGTGCTCGCGCTCCGGGAGTGCACGGCGACTGCTCGATGAAATGCCAGGATGGACAAAACTGCTAGAGAGCTTATGCAAATCCACAGGCCTGGGCTAGAGATCGCTAGCAGGCTACTTGACAACTTGGTTTGGACAGATGGGAAAGTTCACAACACAAACTTACAATCATGCCAAATCTGCCCATGCCCACAGGGTGTTTGACAAAATGCCAGAGGCATCTAGGCAGGTCTTGGAGTGGCCAAATTCTCCAGATCAGTGTCTCTGTGGGTGTATGAGAGGGTGGTGAAGTTAGTTTGCAAAAAGGAGAAACTTGCTAGTGCAAGTTTTGCAAAACTACACTTCTGGGCAGGGAGTGAATGGTATCATTTCATGAACTAAAAATGATCCAATGCGTGCATGCTCCTGGACTTAGGGGTTTAGTTGTTGTACAAACCATCATGTTGGACCAGAATGAAGATGAGGTTGATTCACTCAAAATTTACAAAGAACATCCCTGGATTTTTGCATATAATGGAATGATATGCTCCTACTGACATCCCATAACTTTGGTGGAAGCTAGAAAGAAATATTCAAATGAGTTGCAGTGCAAAATTGCCCACTGGACCAGAGAAGAAAATTGGGTGTAGAGCTCAAAATATTTCATGAAACAAATATATTATTGCACAAAAGTGATTTTGAGACACCACAGGACACCTCCAAATTTTGGTTGGATTTTTAGTTAAATTTATCAAATGATTGTAGTTCAAAAAGAGCTCCAAACTAAAAACAAGTCATTTTAATAAATATAGCCCAGGGTGAAATAATTTAATAAATAATTCTACTGGTTAGGAAATTGTTTTAATGAGATGGCCTAGAAGTTCAATATGTTTTGGAAGGATCCACTTGGGAGAAATTTCTTAGTATTAAAGGAAAAGTTTTGAAATCAACAGAGATATTCTTGCAGGCAAAATTTTTAAACTCTTGGCAAAATTTTAATAACTAAAACCTGGTTAAATTTTTGGGGTGTTACAAGAAGAAAGGGTGAAGGGCTAAAGGAAAATGGAGGAGGGAGAGTAAGAGCGTGCGATAGTAGTTCCAAATCGAGAGGGAAAGGCAAAGAGTCGATGGACGGTTGTGAGTTTGCCACGGTTCACGAAGAGGCGCCCCGGCCTACACGCTCGTTCGGAAATACTCCTACTACTCGCCGTCGTCTCACTGCTATGTTGGAACGGGACCACATGTCAACGAAACATGGTGTGTAATTTCTCGTGCAAAATGCGATCTGGCCGCGTTGGCCCGAGGTGCCGCATTAGTTATCGACCTTTATTTTTTTAATGGCGTGCCGATCAGTTTTGAAGGACGACTAACTGGTACTGTACACAGAGAAAATATAAACTACTCTACCACTACTCCACCTCCAGTACTAGTAGTATAAAAAAGATATATAGGCTGGAGCTTCAACGCTTTCTTGCTAAGGGCTGCCCACTTGCTTCTCACACTACCACCCTCTCTCCAGATCTAAAAAGACGACCCCTCTCTCCCTCCTCACCGGTGGTCACAGATCCGCCGGGGAAGAAAAGGACGTGCAGCGTTGACGCACTCGTCATCGGCGAGCGAGGTCACGCACTGATGACAAGGCCGTCCTCTCAGACCTAGCGCCCACGCGAGATGGCCTCCATCCCCAAGCTCGCTGCCATAGTGTGTGCGGAGGACAAAGACCACGAGCGAAGCCACTTCCCGCCGACCCTCAGGTATGCTGTAACACCCACGATGCGGCTATATCTCCCACGTGTCGAAGCACGACTTAGAGGCATAATCGCATTGTGGTTTTGTCGCAAGAAGGGTCATCTTCACACAATCCCATGTAATGAACAAGACTGGGATAAATAGTTGGCTTACAATCGCCACTTCACACAATGAACATATAATAAATCATACATCATTCAAAGTACACACACATAGTCCGACTACGGACAAAGCCAAAAGAAAAGAAGATAACCCAACTGCTAGATCCCCGATCGTCCCAACTAGGCTCCACTACTGATCAACAATAAACAAAACATAGCAACAACTGAGATCTTCTTTGAGCTCCCATCTGAGGTCGGTTGCATCACCTGCACTGGTATCATCGGCACCTGCAACTGTTGTGATAGTATCTGGTGAGTCACGAGGACTCAGCAATCTCAAAATCCGCGAGATCAAGACTATTTAAGCTTATGGGAAAGGAAGGGGTAAAGTGGTGAGGTTGTAGCAGCGACTAAGCATATTTGGTGGCTAACATACGCAAATAAGAGCGAGAAGAGAAGCAAAAGGAACGATCGTGAACTAGCAATGATCAAGAAGTGATCCTGAACTCCTACTTATGTCAAACATAACTCAGAAACCGTGTTCACTTCCCGGACTCCGCCGAAAAGAGACCATCACGGCTACACACTCGGTTGATGTATTTTAAAGAGGTCAAGTGTCAAGTTATCTACAACCGGACATTAACAAATTCCCATCTGCCTATAACCGCAGGCACGGCTTTCGAAAGATTATACCCTGCAGGGGTGTCCCAACTTAGCCCATGACAAGCTCTCGCGATCAACGAAGGAATAGACCTTCTCCCAGGAAGACCCGATCAGACTCGGAATCCCGGTTTACAAGACATTTCGACAATGGTAAAACAAGACCAGCAAAGCCGCCTGATGCGCCGACAAATCCCGATGCGCCGACAATGGTAAAACAAGACCAGTAAAACCAGCCCTCAAGTTTCCCCAAGGTGGCCCCGCAGGCAGCTCAGTTCGGACCAACACTCGAAGGAGCACTGGCCCGGGGGGGGGGGGTTAAAATAAAGATGACCCTTGAGTCTGTAGAACCCAAGGGAAAAAGGCTTAGGTGGCAAATGGTAAAACCAAGGTTGGGCCTTGCTAGAGGAGTTTTATTCAAAGCGAACTGTCAAGGGGGTCCCATAAATCACCCAACCGCGTAAGGAACGCAAAATCCGGGAACATAACACCGGTATGACGGAAACTAGGGCGGCAAGAGTGGAACAAAACACCAGGCATAAGGCCGAGTCTTCCACCCTTTACCAAGTATATAGATGCATTAATTAAATAAGAGATATTGTGATATCCCAAAATAATCCTGTCCATCATGGAGCAATCTTCAACTTCACTTGCAACTAACAATGCTATAAGAGGGGATGAGCAAAGCGGTAACATAGCCACACAACGGTTTGCTAGGAAGGGTGAAAAAGTTAGAGGCTGACATGGCAATTTGGGGGGCATGGTAAACAAGTGATAGGTAGCGCAGCATAGCGATAGAACGAAGCAACTAGCAGGCAAAGATAGAAGTGATATCGAGGGTAAAGGTCATCTTGCCTGAAATCCCGATAGGAAGAAGAACGAGTCCATGAAGAAGACAAACGAACGTAGTCGAACGAATCCTCACAACTCCGAAACGAAACCGAAGCTAACGAGAGAAGCAACCCGGAAAGAAACAAACAACATGGTAAACACACAAACATAATCATGGCATGATGCACAAACAAGTATGATGCATGTTCGGTTTAATGAGGCATGGCATGGCAAAGTGCAACAAACAATACTACAAATTAAGTGGAGCTCAATATGCCACGAGTTGCATATTAACGGAACACCACATCAATTATTTAGTTCTCTCTTGTTTAAGTTACCAAACAATATTAAATGTTGTTAAGCATGGCAAGAGGCGAAGCATAATTGAACTGACTATTTAGGCAAGTTTAAATGAGGCCGGAAATAACAAACAACAATTCCGGAAAGTCCCCATGTCATTTATTAGTTTAATGCAAACACAATTTTAACCATTTTCAATGTTGTTATCATGATGCGGATGACATATACAAGTTTATGCATTTTTTTATGAAAACGTTGACAAGAGCATGATACGAGGCATTTGGACACCATGGCGGAACGAAAAGGGTGCCACAGCGGACAAACAAAAATGGTGCCACGGCAACATATCTGAAAATGATGCCACGGCAACATATCCGAAAATGATGCCACGGCAACATATCGGTTCCGGTAGCTCACGGAGATACCGGTGCAAAAGGAAGTGAGCGTGAGCGAGTCATGCAAGATGGTGGGTGATCCCGGCTTCCGGGTTCCCACGGGACGGCGGCATGGAAACGAGTGACAATTCGGACAAGGTGCAAACATATCATACATCTCATACATGCAAGGGCATCTCATCACGGTCGTCTTGGGTTATACCTTCGAAGCATTCAAACGGGACGGTTCGCGTTTCGTAGAGGGAAGTAGTCGTTCACGGGCCGACGGTAGTGGTACATATCGTAGACGTTCACGGGCCGTAGTGGAGGTAGACGTTCACGGGTCGTCGTGGGAAGTAGTCGTACACGGCGTAGTGGAAGTCGTCGTTCATGTGACGGTAGTGGAAGTAGTGGTACACGGCGGTGGCGGTAGTTGTACACGTTCCATAGATGAAGTAGTTGTTCATGATCCGTAGATGTTCGGGGTCCACGGGGTCTTCGAGGGTCGACGGTAGGGGTACATGTTTTCGTAGATGTCCGAGGTCGTCGGGATTGCCGGTCTTGTCAACTCGAAGGGATACTTGGCGTCCGGTGCGGTACTTGGCGAAAACCACGAAGAGGGTACTTGTACTCGCATCGTCATGGAAGTAGTCGTTCGGGCTCCCGTGCGGACTTGGTGGTCTTGGTCTCCGCAGCGTAGTTGTACAAAAACAGCATCGGACTTGGACGAATCCAGAGGCGTGCACAGGCAGTGGTGGTCGTCCATGGAGGGGCGCT
Organism: Triticum aestivum; assembly: GCF_018294505.1. Classification (NCBI taxonomy): domain Eukaryota; kingdom Viridiplantae; phylum Streptophyta; class Magnoliopsida; order Poales; family Poaceae; genus Triticum; species Triticum aestivum. The sequence continues at coordinate 56,781,720 of NC_057807.1, forward strand.
AGTTGCCGGAGAAGGGCCGCGCCACGGGGCTCAGCAAGGAAGGCGGGTTCACGGGAGGCGCAGGAGGGCGACGAAGCAGCAGAGGCGATCTTGCCGGACCTGCACCTGCGGCTGATGACGGCAGCATAGGAGAGCTTGGGGTCGGCCCTGGCGTCAACTTGGCCAGGGAGATGGCGGAGGGGCTTCGAGCCGCGGGGACGGCTTGCGGAAGCTCCGGCGAGGGCACCAGTGGTCACGGATGGGCAAAGCGACGACGAGGAGGTCGGGGAAGGTTCGGGCGCGACGTCGGCGAGAGGGTGCAGCAGCTGCTGCTGCTGCCGGCGGCGAGGTCGAGGCGGAGGAGGAGCTGCAGAGGAGCGGCTGGAGGCGGCAAGTTGGCAAGGGGACCGGGCGCAGGAGATGGCGCGACGGGCGACGAATCCGGCCAGGAAGAGGTGCCGGTGGCAGGAGCCTCGTGGGCAGCCACGACGAGGGAGACGAGGTGAGGAGGAGCGGCTCGGGTGGAGGGGTTGAGGCGATGGGAGGAGCGGACGGTGGTGCGGGAGCTGCGGGCGGCCGGCGAGGAGATGATCGGGCGCAGGGAGATGGGGATCGAGGGGAGCGGCCGCGGTAGCGAGGGAGGTGACGGCGCTAAGGGGAAACGAGGGGGAGAGATTGGATCGGGGGACTCGGGGCTAGGGTTAACAGCGGGCACCGCGGCTGGGCCTTGGGCCATGGAGGAGCTGGGCTGCAGACTCTCTTCTCCCTCTCTCTTAAATTTCTGAAATAGAAAAGCCTGGAGAGAAGGAAAAAGAAGAGGGGGGGTTAGGGAAAGAAAATGCGCAAGGGGATAATTTCCTTGGACTCACAAAAATATGCTCGTACCAAGAAAAATAGAAAGAGGCATGATTGAAAGATTAAATTCAAACTCATTTGATTTAAATTCAAATGATTTGAATAGGAAGTGAGGTTTGGGAAGGTCCAAAAATGTTCGGATTTTTGGTGGAGCTCCGGAAAATGATGAAATAATTATTGGCAAGGTTTGAGGTCAGGAAGTGAGATAACAAAGGCATGGAGAATTTTGCAAGTGGGTTATGGTGATTTCCGAAATAAAGAAATATTTAATATAGCTCCCTAATATTGGAGGATATGTTATAAAGAGAAGTCACCATGTGAGTTCCCTCGATTTAAATAGATCAAAAGATCTATGCAATTTATTTAGTTGAGTTTTAAAAATAAAATGGCATGATGGCATGATGACATGATGCAATGCAAAAATAAAAGAGCAAGCACAAAAGACACATGGCAAAACTCGGAATAGCTGGAAGTCTTCTGGAGCGTCGGTCTCGGGGCGTTACAACACTCCACCACTACAAGAGGATCTCGTCCCGAGATGTAGGATGGCACCGGAGAGAAACGGAAGAGGAAGAGAAGAGGTAAAACTAAGTTGCTTCTTTGACAAAAGAGTGAAACCAAAGAACCTTGAGAGGTTGAAAAGTTGAAAGAAAGAACACAACGGAGTTGAACACAATTGAGAGCACTGCGGTAGAAAATAGAAACAAGGAACACCATTTGAACCTTGGAGGTTGCAAAGCTATGAATGACGAGTACAATGGACAAGAAGGAATTGAACCACTCTGGTTGAAACAAGATAAACAAGGAACAAGGAAGAACAAATTTGGACAGCACTCCGGTTGAAAAGAGATGCAAGACTTGATAAGATGAAAAGAACTTGAAAAGAGGACACGACACTCCGATTAAATGGATAAGCACGAAAAGAACACGATCCTCAATACGAGAAGATGAGTGAAGAGAGCAACATCACAATGCCTCCGGAAGAAAGAATAGACGATAGATCGTTGGAATAACAGAATGAAGAAGAAAATGCCAACTTCTGCCACAAATGAGCTTGGAAAGCATCCTTGCAAAGAAGAATTGAAAGGCGTTGTTGGAAAATCAACAACGAAAAGAATAAGCTTGTAGTGGGCTTATGGAAAACATCTCAAGACTATGAGGTGACAACCGGCCACTAACTGAAACAATTGCTTGCTTGAGATCAATGAACAGATGAAAACTGCTTTTGCCGAGAGGATAGGAGAAAAACTTGGATCATTGATAAGCACCATAATGGCAACATTCCTTAGGGAAGGCTTTAAGTGAAATCTATACCAAGATAACTCCAACGAAGAGATTAATGGATTTAAAATACCTCATTCTTGACAACATGGAATCGCGAAACATGAATGAAAATTGTCAAGAATGATATAACACCATCTCAAAAGATAAGGTAGAAGGAATTGCACTTTGGAATGCAAGATGAAGAATACTTGAATGCCTCAAAACAAAACATGTGTTGGGCACCATGTTTAATTTTTTGAGTATAGCTTGGCGGGTCGTAACTTCGAGCGAAATCTTGAAGAACAATTGAAGAATGAAAAGAATCCTTGATGAACCACCATGTAGAGCCTCCATGAAGAACTCCGGTAATAAAAGGATGATAGAAAGAAAGGGAAGTTGAAAACACAAGGTGAATCCTTGCAATGATTTAGATGGAGCTTCGCGATGATATAACCGAGAGAACTTGGAACTCCAGAAAGAAAAGATGAACAACAAGAAGCCAAGAATTTATTCCTCCTGAACAAACTCCGAAGGAAAGGATTAATCACTTGGATGAAACAAGAATAAGAATTATGTCATGCCTATCCTTCACCGATTTAAATTGATGAAAAGCAACGGATTTGGCATACTACTTATTCCCGTAGAAAGGATTAAGAGAGATATAGCGCAAACTTGAGAAGGTATTGATGGAAACTGCGGTGGGATTTGGAAACAACGAATGAATTAATGAATTGATACGATCACGAAGGAAGAGAATTCTTGAACGAACCATCATAAGAATAGAAAATCAAAGTAGCAAAGGCACAATTCACCGGGAAGAATTGAAAAACGAATGAAGATACTTGAGGGGATTTAGATACATGAGAACAAAGAGGCCATGAACTAATTAGAGGATATTTGAACGATGCACCGGAAGAATTCAAGAACGAGAGTTGAAAGCTGAGAATGAATAATTCTGAGATGATTGGCTCCGGAGAATGAAACTGAAAAGACTCCTAAATTGCTCCGGATGGGAGAAAAGAATTCTCACAATCGAAAACAATTATGAGAGGATGGCATAACGCTAGAACCATGAATCTCTGGAAGAACGGGCAAGATTTAAGAGAACCTCTTCTTCGGTCTTCACATGCTGAGAATGATGACGAGAACCACCATGAATTGTTGAGACACTCCAGAATGAAAATTAGAAAGGTTGAACCAACGATGAAAAGAATTTGGAAGATCTTGCACAAAGGCATATGACTGATGAAATTCATTCTTACGTCAACCTTGGAAATGAATTTGAGAATCGCTCCTGATAATTAGAATAGTCAGGTAAGATCCTGGACAAAGACCTGCGGGTTAGGGCCCACTCAAAAGGAAAACACCATTGAATGATTGATTGAAAGGGGGGGATTGCGCCGGTTGAATTAAATGACTTGAATGAGATAATAATCTCCAAATAGCTTGAACGGATCTTGAGTGAAAAGACGAGCCTTCTAAGATATATTCAACACTTGAGAACGAAGGAATATCGAGAAGTGAATGATTAAGAGGTGCACCGGCATGAGAAAACATTTGAAACGAGGAAAGGATATGATCGACAAAGCTTGAATTGAATCCACCAGAGAAGAAAAGAATGAAAAATGATGAACTTGAAACTCCTGGCCAACTTCATGAAAATCACCGGGTAAGAACATTGATTGCAAGGAGTGAAGAGGCTTCACATGAATAAATGGATACTTGATTAACAAATTTGAGTCCTTGAAGTAAAGAAAGGGTGGGAGGGCGGGAAAACAAAGACAACTTAAGATGAACGAAACAAACACCGTTGAGAAAACTTAGAAATGATCTTGTGGATGGGGAGAATGATGGGATCATCTCGAAGAGAAGCGCACCGGTTGGAAAAGAATTAACATGACAACCTCAATGATCAAAAGGATTAGTATTCACATAGCAATATGAGAACACCGTTTAGGAAAGGTATGGATTCAACATTTGACTTCGAAGCAACTCGAATACCACAAATAAAACAAAACAAAGGATTTGGCTTGCAGAATAAGCCGGAACAAACATATGATAGAGATTTTGTCCGAAGTTTTCGTGGTGGGGCCCACACGGGCTCGATTGTACAACACCATCATGTACAAGGCAGTGCACATGACATACAAAGTGTCCCCGAACCAGCATAGCCAAGGGTTCTTTAAGACACAACGAGACCACTGTAAAAATGACCGTGGAAAGGCGGACCACTAGACGTCGAACCCCAATCTCATATCATGCATCTGTCAAAAAGATATTCTAGGAGCTACTTGAATTCCCACCTATAAAACTCCCGAAACTTTCTGGTGATGCAATCTGGTGTTGGGGATACACGGAAGCAATATAAATCTCACCCAAAACTAACAATCCCTACATCCAAGTTGTATCCATCCGTCAACACATAACCAAGAAACCTTCAGAAATCGTGTACCTCAACCTTCGAAAAGCATCCGTTATACGAGTTATGGCAATACTCTCGAGCTCGCCCCAGTACTGGGTTATCGAGGTTATCTCACCAACAACTGCATAAAAGAGATTTTTGATGTCGGCAAAACTCAGGTATTCCAGAACTGCAACGATAAAATTGTGACGACAACACCTCGGAGCTCAACTCCCCGGGTCAAAGCCACATAATAGACAGGAGGCACCAAGAACAATGTTCTCGTCACAAAACCATCGGAACGATTCCAAGATACCCGCGTGATCCTAAAAAAAATTAGTGAAATTTGAGGAGAGGAAAGTCAAAACATCTACGTCAGGAGACCTCACCAGAGCGACGAAGGGACTGAGGAGTAAAAAGAATCCTACTCTCCGATATATATATTCCTAAGACTCAAAACATTTTTGTTCTAGACTCAACAACGCCAGCAAACAATCAAGCAGGGGGCTCCTAAGTCGGGGATGGCTCTGATTACCAACTTGTAACACCCACGATGCGGTTATATCTCCCACGTGTCGAAGCACGACTTAGAGGCATAACCGCATTGTGGTTTTGTCGCAAGAAGGGTCATCTTCACACAATCCCATGTAATGAACAAGACTGGGATAAAGAGTTGGCTTACAATCGCCACTTCACACAATGAACATATAATAAATCATACATCATTCAGAGTACACACACATAGTCCGACTACGGACAAAGCCAAAAGAAAAGAAGATAACCCAACTGCTAGATCCCCGATCATCCCAACTGGGCTCCACTACTGATCAACAATAAACAAAACATAGCAACAACTGAGATCTTCTTTGATCTCCCATCTGAGATCGGTTGCATCACCTGCACTGGTATCATCGGCACCTGCAATTGTTGTGATAGTATCTGGTGAGTCATGAGGACTCAGCAATCTCAACACCCGCGAGATCAAGACTATTTAAGCTTATGGGAAAGGAAGGGGTAAAGTGGTGAGGTTGCAGCAGCGACTAAGCATATTTGGTGGCTAACATACGCAAATAAGAGCGAGAAGAGAAGCAAAAGGAACGGTCGTGAACTAGCAATGATCAAGAAGTGATCCTGAACTCCTACTTACGTCAAACATAACTCAGAAACCGTGTTCACTTCCCGGACTCCGCCGAAAAGAGACCATCACGGCTACACACTCGGTTGATGTATTTTAAAGAGGTCAAGTGTCAAGTTATCGACAACCGGACATTAACAAATTCCCATCTGCCTATAACCGCAGGCATGGCTTTCGAAAGATTATACCCTACAGGGGTGTCCCAACTTAGCCCATGACAAGCTCTCGCGATCAACGAAGGAATAGACCTTCTCCCAGGAAGACCCGATGAGACTCGGAATCCCGGTTTACAAGACATTTCGACAATGGTAAAACAAGACCAGCAAAGCCGCCCGATGCACCAACAAATCCCGATAGGAGCTGCACATATCTCGTTCTTAGGGCAACATCGGATGAGACTAGCTACGAGTAAAACCAGCCCTCAAGTT
>NC_057807.1:56788095-56927174 GCF_018294505.1 Triticum aestivum
CCAAGGGAAAAAGGCTTAGGTGGCAAATGGTAAAACCAAGGTTGGGCCTTGCTGAAGGAGTTTTATTCAAAGCGAACTGTCAAGGGGGTCCCATAAATCACCCAACCGCGTAAGGAACGCAAAATCCGGTAACACCGGTATGACGGAAACTAGGGCGGCAAGAGTGGAACAAAACACCAGGCATAAGGCCGAGTCTTCCACCCTTTACCAAGTATATAGATGCATTAACTAAATAAGAGATATTGTGATATCCCAAAATAATCATGTCCATCATGGAGCAATCTGCAACTTCACCTACAACTAACAAAGCTATAAGAGGGGCTGAGCAAAGCGGTAACATAGCCACACAATGGTTTGCTAGGAAGGGTGAAAAAGTTAGAGGCCGACATGGCAATTTGGGGGGCATGGTAAACAAGTGATAGGTAGCGCAGCATAGCGATAGAACGGAGCAACTAGCAAGCAAAGATAGAAGTGATATCGAGGGTAAAGGTCATCTTGCCTGAAATCCCGATAGGAAGAAGAACGAGTCCATGAAGAAGACAAACGAACGTAGTCGAACGAATCCTCACAACTTCGGAACGAAACCGAAGCTAACGAGAGAAGCAACCCGGAAAGAAACAAACAACATGGTAAACACACAAACATAATCATGGCATGATGCACAAACAAGTATGATGCATGTCCGGTTTAATGAGGCATGGCATGGCAAAGTGCAACAAACAATACTACAAATTAAGTGGAGCTCAATATGCCACGAGTTGCATATTGACGGAACACCACATCAATTATTTAGTTCTCTCTTGTTTAAGTTACCAAACAATATTAAATGTTGTTAAGCATGGCAAGAGGTGAAGCATAATTGAACTAACTATTTAGGCAAGTTTAAATGAGGCCGGAAACAACAAACAACAATTCCGGAAAGTCCCCATGTCATTTAGTAGTTTATGCAAACACAATTTTAACCATTTTCAATGTTGTTATCATGATGCGGATGACATATACAAGTTTATGCATTTTTTTATGAAAATGTTGACAAGAGCATGATACGAGGCATTTGGACACCATGGCGGAACGAAAAGAGTGCCACGGCGGCGAAACAAATATGGTGCCACGGCAACATATCCGAAAATGATGCCACGGCAACATATCCGAAAATGATGCCACGGCAACATATCGGTTCCGGTAGCTCACTGAGATACCGGTGCAAAAGGAAGTGAGCGTGAGCGAGTCATGCAAGATGGTGGGGTGATCCCGGCTTCCGGGTTCCCACGGGACGGCGGCACGGAAACGAGTGACAATTCGGACACGATGCAAACATATCGTACATCTCATACATGCAAGGGCATCTCATCGCGGTCGTCTCGGGTTATACCTTCGAAGCGTTCAAACGGGACTATTCGCGTTTCATAGAGGGAAGTAGTCGTTCACGGGCCAACGGTAGTGGTACATCTCGTAGACGTTCACGGGCCGTAGTGGAGGTAGACGTTCACGGGTCGTCGTGGGAAGTAGTCGTACACAGCGTAGTGGAAGTCGTCGTTCATGTGACGGTAGTGGAAGTAGTTGGTACATGGCGGCGGCGGTAGTTGTACACGTTCCGTAGATGAAGTAGTTGTTCATGATCCGTAGATGTTCGGGGTCCACGGGGTCTTCGAGGGTCGACGGTAGGGGTACATGTTTTCGTAGATGTCCGAGGTCGTTGGGCTTGCCGGTCTTGTCAACTCGAAGGGGTACTTGGCGTCCGGTGTGGTACTTGGTGAAAACCACGAAGAGGGTACTTGTACTCGCATCATCATGGAAGTAGTCTATCGGGCTCCCGTGCGGACTTGGTGGTCTTGGTCTCCGTAGCGTAGTTGTACAAAAACAACATCGGACTTGGACGAATCCAGAGGCGTGCACAGGCAGTGGTGGTCGTCCATGGAGGGGCGCTAGTTGCCGGAGAAGGGCCACGCCACGGGGCTCAGCAAGGAAGGCGGGTTCGCGGGAGGCGCACGAGGGCGACGAAGCAGCAGAGGCGATCTTGCCGGACCTGCGCCTGCGGCTGATGATGGCAGCACAGGAGAGCTTGGGGTCGGCCCTGGCGTCAACTTGGCCAGGGAGATGGCGGAGGGGCTTGGAGCCGCGGGGACGGCTTGCGGAAGCTCCGACTAGGGCACCGGTGGTCACGGACGGGCGAAGTGATGACGAGGAGGTCGGGGAAGGTCCGGGCGCAGCGTCGGCGAGAGGGTGCAGCAGCTGCTGCTGCTGCTGGCGGCGAGGTCGAGGCGGAGGAGGAGCTGTAGAGGAGCGGCTGGAGGCGGCAAGCCGGCAAGGGGACCAGGCGCAGGAGATGGCGCGACGGGCCACGAATCCGGCCAGGAAGAGGCGCCAGTGGCAGGAGCCTCGTGGGCAGCCACGACGAGGGAGACGAGGTGAGGAGGAGTGGCTCGGGTGGAGGGGTTGAGGCGATGGGAGGAGCGGACGGTGGCGTGGGAGCTGCGGGCGGCTGGTGAGGAGATGGTCGGGCGCAGGGAGATGGGGATCGAGGGGAGCGGCCGCGGTAGCGAGGGAGGTGACGGCGCTGAGGGGAAACGAGGGGGAGAGATTGGATCGGAGGACTCAGGGCTAGGGTTAACAGCGGGCACCGCGGCTGGGCCTTGGGCCATGGAGGAGCTGGGCTGCAGACTCTCTTCTCCCTCTCTCTTAAATTTCTAAAATAGAAAAGCCTGGAGAGATGGAAAAAGAAGAGGGCGGTTAGGGAAAGAAAATGCGCAAGGGGATAATTTCCTTGGACTCACAAAAATATGCTCGTACTAAGAAAAATAGAAAGAGGCATGATTGAAAGATTAAATTCAAACTCATTTGATTTAAATTCAAATGATTTGAATAGGAAGTGAGGTTTGGGAAGGTCCAAAAATGTTCGGATTTTTGGTGGAGCTCCGGAAAATGATGAAATAATTATTGGCAAGGTTTGAGGTCAAGAAGTGAGATAACAAAGGCATGGAGAATTTTGCAAGTGGGTTATGGTGATTTCCAAAATAAAGAAATATTTAATATAGCTCCCTAATATTGGAGGATATGTTATAAAGAGAAGTCAACATGTGAGTTCCCTCGGTTTAAATAGATCAAAAGATCTATGCAATTTATTTAGTTGAGTTTTAAAAATTAAATGGCATGATGGCATGATGACATGATGCAATGCAAAAATAAAAGAGCAAGCACAAAAGACACATGGCAAAACTCGGAATAGCTGGAAGTCTTCTGGAGCGTCGGTCTCGGGGCGTTACATATGCTACCTCTTTTCGAACCATAACCTTGTTCTATTGCCCCATCTGCCACATCGTTGCATGTGGTTTTTTTTCCACTCCACCATCTTCCCAATTTGCTATCCTCTGCTCTACTGGTCACGCAGACGAAAACCAGAATTTGCACTATTAAAGGAAACCCTACTTCATGCAGACTAATCCATGTCTGGGTTGAATAAGGAAAGGAAGGGAGACTGTACTGTTCGAGAGAGTAGGCATCGAAACCGCATCTAGGTTGAAAAGGGGAAAATCAGTAGCTAAGGAACGAGTCTCGTGTCTCTTGGTTGAAGAAGGGTAGAAAGGCATGACAACGCAATAGAGAATGACCAGGTCGATCGGTTTGTTGTTCTCGCATAGGAAAAAGGTGGCTAAAGAGAACAAAAATGGGATGTAATCCGCATATGCTGCCAGGATATTTGTTGCTCTGGCAACCATACCTCCCTCACCACTCTGCGTCCGTGGAGGTACATCGTACTGGTGCACCCACTGTCCGAATGGGCCTCCCATTCTCTTATTGCCACTTTTTTTGCTGTTAGTATAACACCAGCAGTCAAGTCAAGCAATGCTACTGCTAAAGTGATGCCACATTTAACTAATGCGGCTCTCAGTCTAATGCCACCGATAAATTTAAGCAATGCCATTTAATGTCACTGGATTATTTCAGGGTTAGCTGTTGATTGTGGATGTATTAAAGATTTTTCAGCTAAGGCATTCTAATGATGTTGCACAGCCAGTATACCAACAATGAAACTTGTTACTACCTTCAGATTTTTGCACTGTTAATGTTTATAGATTACATACCTCACTTTCATGAGATAAGTTAATTTTTTGTACAGTGTCACCAAAATGCCAAGGCGCTGATGTCATTTTATTTTGGTTAAACTACACAGACAATTATGAAGACAAGAGGAAAGGTCAAGAGTGGGCACCTCCTCCTCCGGCTGTTCTCTTGATTCGTTCGATCAAGTTTTTATGTTTGATCGATTATCAAGATTGGGATAGCAATTTTTAAGGTCCCCCCCGAGTTCGAAATGATATTTACCTTGGAGGTACATGGTTTGCAATTTTTTTATACTGTCATTAGTTAATAATGCTATTTACCTTCAAACTTGTTACCTTTACATTTTGTATTGTTAATTCTTATAGAAACCTTGCAGGGCTAGAATTTATTGAAATCTGTTCAGTAAAACCATTATACTGTACCCTGTAATAAACTAACTACTCTACTGTTGCACTTGCCACTGGATTAGTGTATATTTGTAGTATTCGAATGGTGTTGCATTAGCGTATGGACATAAATAAAGTGTGGCAAGCTTTCCCAGATATGTGCTCAAGAAAACTACTACCTGTTTTTCTAAATACTAAACGTTTGGGTACTTTAAATTGAACCGCGAAAACGTCTTATATTAAGGAACAAAGGGTGTAGAGTTCAGTCAAATTATCCCGGTAAAGCTAGTCACACCTTTGTTAAAATTAATGTTCATTATGTTATCGGAGGAGGTCTGTATTTTTGTCTCTAATGCCTATCGACTACATACCTGCCATCATGATGTAATGTTAAGTCATTTCCTTTTGTATAGTGTCATTGAATTGTCAAGGCGGCGATGGCATTTTATTTTAGTAGAACTGCACAAAATTTTCTTAAAAGAAGAGGAAAGGTCAGGAATGGCTCAGTTTTCCAGAAAAAACTATGTATGCCTTCCTGACATCAGTCACTGTTGCTTAGATTTGTGAGTCTATGCTTCAACTAGTGCCACTTTTAGAGTAATCACACTTTCAATATCTATGCAAACAGGGATGCTCGATTTTAGTGGAACTGCACAAAAAGTCCAACTGGTTCAACATTAGGAGCATGTTTTTTTCCAAACCTTTATATCCAATTGGTGGCACTATGAGCTGTTCATTACGAAGGTACATGGTTTGCTACTATCTTGCTACTCTTTTTGTACTGTCATTAGATAGTAATACTAGTGGTTTGCATGTGAATTTATTGGCAGGGTGGACCTACATTGGAGGTGCAGGACAGGATTCAATGATTGGATGCTCAATTTCGGTTGTATCGATTTCACCTCTTCCATCACTGCGAACATGGATATCCTTGGTCTGATGAAGAATAGGCGCTATATTTCTGCTCTGAACCAGCAAATCAATTCAGTATGAAATTTTCCAGGGAAAAACATAACTGTATCAGATTGTCCAGTGCAGAACATGACAGATGCTAAGTGGAAGAGACATGTTTAAACCGAAAATACAAGGTGTGGTATATGTTTACTAGCTGCTTGATATTTGTGCAGACAGAGATGTCTGCCCGTTGCTATTTGGCAAACAAACAAAGTGTCCACAATTTTGGTTGAATTGCACAAGAGAATAGTATAGTCACTGCATGCAGTGCCATTTGAAAATAGACACAGAAAGATTGGATAGTCACTTCATGGACTGCAGAAAAGCAGTACTGTAGTATTTATTGGCCAACACTAGGTGCTTCATTGCTTTGGTCTGATTATACAATGGGCATCATTTTACCTAAGTTAAAGTTTGTATTCCGAAAATAGTCTAGCGATGTGATCGAGATAAGACCAAATCATATTGCAGTGGATGTTCCTCCATCATGTGTGGTTCATTCTCATGGTTCCAGCTGTTGGTGAAACCACTTACGTTTGCAAGAGGAATTGTAGACTTCACAAACAAATTTGTCTTTCAGTCTATACTGAATGTTGGCCAAGAGAAGCATCCATGTTAGTAGGAAGAACATATATTTTTTCTAGACCTTTGCTTTTGGAGCTACATATTTGTATATGATCTGTGAATCATTGAGATGCATTAACATGTTGATCTTATGTATGGGAATCGTACTAGTTAGTTTTAGTTGCGACGCAAGATCCGAAGTGGCTGATCTTTGCTTTTGGAGCTACATATTTGTATATGATCTGTGAATCATTGAGATGCATTAACAGTCACTTATTTTTGTTCGCTTAGTGTTTAAAAGTTACTGATCTATCACTAGCTAGCCTACAAATGCGCTCCTGGCAGTTTTATTTGCGATGCAAGATGCGAAGTGGCCGTTTTTTGAATAAAAATGCCTACCTCTAAAGAAACTGACAAGCTACACTATCAATCCTACACAGATAAAAATGCCTACCTTTGAAGAAACTGACAAGCTACACTATCGATCCTACACGAATAAATAGCGGATCATGCATGTACTAGTACCTCATTTCCGGTTTGCAGGGCTTAATTCAAACCTCTCACCAACCAAGGTACTCCCTCCGTCCGGGTTTATTAGTCCCTTGAGCAAAGCAGCAAGACCAAGGCATGACAATAATTAACGAGATGCAGAAGTTTAAGCCCAATTAGTTCCAGCGATTTAAGTGGCTGCATGCATGCCCTCGGCTGCGACTCGTTGCATGCTGCTTCGCATACTGCCTGCGAGCGATTCTAAGTGCCTGCATGCAGCCGTCCGTAATTAAGGCAGCTAACTGATGTGAAAAAAGATACGCTTTAATTATTGCGGGCTTTTTAAATCCGTGGAATCATTATTGACAAGGAGGGAGATGATTCGAGTGCACTCGTTTGACCACGATGCCGGCGTGCGACCCAGACGGGACGGGACGGGACGGCACAATCATAATTTTAGTTTCTCTAGTTTTCCACGGCAAGCTGGCGCGCTAAGCCATTATGCATTTAATTCCAATGACCGTATCCGGTGCCACCGTGACCCAACTTGCCATATCCTCATAAGCCCCCACCGGCCCGTCGTCGCTCGCCACGTCCGCCATGCCCCCGCCCGTCCACGGTAGGCGATGCTGGAGGCGGTCACCGCGGGAACCAGTGTTCGGGTTTCCACCGGAAGGCAGACAGAGGGAGGAGGCATTCTATCTGTCTTTAGATCCCAATGCTGAGATCGAGGAGTTGTTGGAGCGCGACCGCATGGCGGAGGAGCAGGAGTTGTTGGAGCGCGACCGCCTGGCGAAGGAGTAGAGTATCGCCGATTTGCACGGCCAGCGAGACATGGAGCAGCAGCGCACCGACGCTCTGAGTCGCGAGCAGAGCGCCCGCAACTGGGCCGACTACGTGGAAGTTGGCGCCCGACAAATAGCCCTGGAGGCTGTCGGGCACGCACACATTCGCGACGCTGATTTTTACTACTAGCTCGTCAAGTGGGTTTCCCGCTTGGAAGCCGAAGCTTCGATGGACCACGCCGGCATGGAAAGGGACAACACGCGCGAGCAACACGCCCTATCGCACCTCTGGCAAGTCCGAGGCGAGGCGGAGGACGCCGGTGCCGGCGTTTAGCATGGACAGCAGATGGCGGCCGACATCTTCTAGTTAGCTAAGAGTAAGTTAGTACTTGTACGCTACTTGAGTGTTAGTGGGAGTAGATAGTTAACTTGGCTATGATGGTTCTCAACGTGGAAGTTCAGTACTTTATACGTGGATCAGACCTGTTACTTTTCTCTGAATGTTGAACTTTCCGTTTGAACGTATGGAATGGGTTGTTATTTTTTGAAATGGGTTGTATTTGTCCTCCACAGGTTTAGAGGCTGACTTGTGGGCCTAGCAAGTTGACGCGTACATAATCAGGAGATGATTGTACGTGGATAGGATGACAACAGGGACCCGCCAAAGTCATGGCAGTACGCAAGCAAGGGCCTCCTTATTTCAAGCCAATAAAAAAATGGCTCCTCCTAGTGGATTTCTGACATCTGGGTCCCATGCCATTGTCAACGTAGTCAATAAACGAGAGAATTGCACAACGAGCGGGTGACATCAGGGACCCAGCAGCTCGCCAAGTTATTTTTGTTTTGGGTTAATTTGATAAATGCCACTCCAAATCTGGTGTATCCGAGAAATGCCACTGCAATTTCCAAACTTTGAAAAATGCCATTTCAGGCCATTTCTAGTGGCATTTTCCGAAGTCTGGAGTGGCGTTTTTCAAAGTTTGCAAACTGCAGTGGCGTTTTTCAAAGTTTGCAAAAATTGCAGTGGAATTTTTGAAAGTTTGGAAATTGCAGTGGCATTTTTATGAATCGCCATAATTGGAGTGGCATTTATCTAAATTTTTTTGAGACGGAAGCAGGGTGTCAACTGGGCTGTGCGGGACACTCTGGCCTGTCTAGACAACCTTTTCTTTTATGTTTACCACAGACCAACCCAGTAGTTTTTTTTTCTTTCTGGAAATGGCTAGCCCAGTTTTTTTGTGATTTGTCAAGTAAGTCACTTTATCAGGCCTGTTGGGCTGCAAATCTTTCAAGAAGAGGAGAGCTTGATTCGGCTGGCCGAGAAAATGGCCTATCAGTAATGAGAAATGGGCTGTACATTTTTAAAACACATCAAACCGGCAATTAGTTTCAAATATCTTTTTTTTCATTTTGAGATTTTAAATTGCATTGATTTTTATGTGTGGACAATTTATTGGATTTTATATTGATATACATTTATTTTTAAAATCAGTCTGAATGTGACTCAAAAGTTCGGGATTAAAAACAGTTCAGACCGCACCAACATATGCAAAATTTCGTATAATTTTTTAACTGTGGCCACAATATGGGCTGTAATGCTAACAAAAAGAATATGGGCTCCAAAAAAACCCGTAAGAATTAGCAAATGAGCTATAAATTATTTGAAATACTGGCAGATGGGATGTATGCTATTTTCCACAGATTTGAGGCTTTCCACAAATGGCATGTATACTGTTGGATGTCCATCCAATGGCCGTCGTGCTTCTTCAATCTCTGCTCTTGCTGCTCCAGCCGCTCAAACAAGTGCCGTCGGGACTGCCTGCTCCCTCCTCCCCGCGGCCGGCTGTGCTGCCGCGCAAGCCTCACCGCCCCACCGTACTCCCATCGCTGTCCTATCCATCCCTCTACTCACCCACACCTGCTGTTATTCTCCGACGACGGCAGACGAACCAGTAAACCCTCGTATCGTCGTACTCCCCTCCGCGTGGGAAACAAAAACAACTACCGAGTCTTCCCTGCCTCCGTGTCGTTCCCTTCCTAAGCCTCGCCGTCATCCACCGCCCTGGTGCTCTCGGCGTGGCGTGGTCAATGTGGTCAACGACCGACATGCATTTGAAGTGGACTGTATGTGGAGAGGCTGACAGCTGGGTCCACGGCCGCACGCAAGGAAATGCCTCCTTATTACACGCAAAATAATGATTCCTCCACCTGACATCTGGGATCCACCGAAAGGGCCTCTGTATTTCGCGAAAAAAACGTTTTCGCTGCTGACAGCTCGGACCCACCAGCTATATCTTCGCACGCAAGGAAGTGCCTCCGTATTACGCACAAAAATGAATACTCCCCCTGCTAGCTGGGACCCAGTATAGTGGGCCTACTAAGTTGACGGGGACGAAGGGCTTTGTCAACTTAGTCAATAAGCACGATTCTAGCTCGACTGACCGTACGATGTCCATCCAACGGCCGTAGCGCTTCTTCAACCTCTAGTCTTCTTGCTCCAGCCGCCCAAAGTAGCGTCGGTCGTGCCGCCTGCTCCTGCCTCCCGTGGCCGGCTGTGCTGCCGCGGAGGCCTCACTGCCCCCATACTACTCCCACCGCTGGCCAGGCCATCCCTCCACTCCACTCACCCACACCCCCTGTTATTCTGTGGCGACGGCAGCCTCACACCGCAGCGAACCAGTGAACCCTCATACTCCTCTACGCGTGGGCATCCACTACCGCGTCTTCCCCGGCTCTGTGTCATCCCCTTCCTAGGCCTCGCCGCTGTCCACCGCCATGGTGCTCTCGGCGTGGCGTGGTCAATGTGGTCAACGATCGAATTCCATCGAAAGAATCATGTACGTGGAGAGGCTGATAGCTGGGTCCACGGCAGCCGCAAGGAAGTGCCTCCTTATTACGCGGAAAATAATTATTCCTCCACCTGATAGCAGGGACCCACCGGACGCCCACCAGTATTTCGCGAAAAAAATGTTTGCCCCTGACTGCTGGGACCCACTCGACGGGCCACCGTATTTCGTGAAAAAAACGTTCCCCTGCTGTCAGCTCGGACCTAGGGAAGTGCCTCATTTTTACGCACAAAAAAATGAATACCCCCTGCTAGCTGGGACCCACCTTGGTGGGAGGCTGACTTGTGGGCCTACTAAGTTGACGGGGACGGAGGGCTTTGTCAACTTAGTCAATATAAATGATTCTAGGTCCAGTGACCGTACGATGTCCATCCAACGGCCGTAGTGCTTCTTCAACCTTTGGTCTTCTTGCTCCAGCCGCCCAAAGCAGCGCCGGTCGTGCCGCATGCTCCTGCCTCCCGTGGCCGGATGTGCTGCCGTGGAGGCCTCACCGCCCCCTACTATTCCCACCGCTAGCCAGGCCCTGCGGCAACGGCAGCCTCACACCGCAGCCGAACCAGTGAACCCTCGTACTCCTCTCCGCGCGGGCTTCCACTGCCGCGTCTTCCCCGGCTCCGCGTCTTCCCCTTCCTAGGCCTCGCCGTCCTCCACCGCCCTAGTGCTCTCGGCGCGGCGTGGTCAACGTGGTCAAGGAATGACTTCCATCGGACGTGGACTGTACGTGGAGAGGCTGACAGCTGGGCCACGGCCATAGCAAGGAAGTGCCTCCTTATTACGCGAAAAATAATGATTCCTCCACCTGACAGCTGGGACCTACCGGACGGGCCACTGTATTTCACGAAAAAACGTTTCCCCCTGACTGCTGGGACCCACCAGCTACATCTTCACACACAACGAAGTCCGTCCGGGCAAAAAAAATGATTCGCCCCCCTGACTGCTGGGACCCACCAGCTACATCTTCGCACGCAAGGAAGTGCGACCGGGCAAAAAAAAACGATTCACCCCCTGACTGTTGGGACCCACCAGCTACATCTTTGCACGCAAGGAAGTGCCTGACAGTCGGGACCCACCTGGTCGAAGCGTACCTAGCATTGTCATTCTGGTCGCGAACGTGTACGTACATATATACTGGTGGATGTAGAGGCGCACACATGTCGTAGTAGAGGCGCGCACGTAGCATGTACATGCACGTACATCGGCTAGGTGCAAGAAAGAAAATACAGCCACGTATGTGTACATACGGGCAGGGTCTTGAATGCCTACTCGTGCATACGTACGGTGAGGGCTCGTTGACATGGTTGGGTCAGAAGGAGAAACAACGTCGTCGTCATGTTCATGGGGAGGCAACTAAATGCGTCGTATTCATGGGGAGGCAACGGAATGCATCGTGTTCATCGGGAGGCAACAGAACGCGTGGGAGCCAACCGGCTGGGTCAGAACGGAATGCGTGGTCGTGTTCATCGGGAGGGCTTGGATGGAACAGGCGATGGAAGTGAGGCCTGGCGTACTACACAATGGAGGAAACGGACCTCCTACGTTCGGAACGAGGTCCTGTTGATCGGGAGGGGTCTGGCGTACAGCAAAACGGAGGAAACGGACCTCCTACGGTCGAAACGAGGGTCTTGTTGATCGGGAGGGGTGTGGCAGCATACCGCAAAACAGACAAAACGGACTTGTGTTGGAGCGCTACGGTCAAAACGGGGCTCCTGTTCATCGGAAGGGGCGTGGCGTACTGCAAAACGGGACTCCACGGGATACTGTTCATCTCCATCGTCAACCTCCTCCAGCCTCCACGGGCTACCGTCGACCTCCTCCAGCCTCCACGGGCTCCTGTTCATCCAGCCTCCACCGCGCGCTACTCCACCGGTTACTGTTCAACCACCCCTCCACCGTCTACTGTTCATCCAGCCCTCCACACCACGGGGTCCTGTTCAACCACCCCTCCATGGGCACCCCTCCACCGTCTACTGTTCATCCAGCCCTCCACACCACGGGGTCCTATTCATCCACCCCTCCACGGGCACCCCTCCACCGTCTACTATCCATCCAACCCTCCACCACACCACAAGGTCCTGTTCATCCAGAGGCAACGGCACCGCTCACTGTTCATCCACCCCCCCCTCTGCAATGCTCACTGTTCATCCAATCGATCGGCTTCAGTTAGCAGTAGTAGCGAAGGAATCGCTCGATCGGGTTCAGTTAACAGCCATCGATTGATCGCTCGGGTTCAGTAACGCGTAGCCTGCAGTGCAATCTCTCGGGTTCAGTTAGAGCCCAACGCCTCGCTTGGGTTCAGTTAGAGCCAACGCCTCGCACACACGCGCGTACGTGTATGAGAGAAACGCGCATCGCTCGGCCCCCGACCTCCCACCGTAACCGGGAACTCCCCAAAATTTTCCTCCCCCTTACTTCTACCACGGTTTTTTCCATCATGGACGGCCCAAAGAATGTCATGCAGCTACGTCTCCGGCCTGCCCAGGACGAAAAGCCCATTTTTGTCATGATTTTTTGTCATACAAGTAGGAGCCCACCACATCTATGATGATACCGGGTTTTGTCACAATTATCGTCATAGAAGTGTCATATGTATGACAGAATTTTTTTTCGTTCGGCCCAAAATGTCAAGGATGTGTCTTTTTTTGTAGTGATCATTGTCATCATCATGCCTAGCTAAAAAGGCATTAAAGAAAAGCGCTTGTTGGGAGACAACCCAACATTTATACCTACTGTTTTAGTGTGTTCACATGATTATGCTACTGTAGTAATCATGTTTTATAGCTTTTGTTTCAATAAAGTGCCAAGTAAGACCGTTAGGATAGCTTACGGTGATAGTTGTATTGATCCTGCTGAAAATCAGAAACTTTTGCACCCAGTAAATTAGTTTTTGTAATTCACATAAGCGTGCTATTGATCTGATTCATTTTTATCTGGATTGGTACCCAAATTTATCAGTTTTTCCTATTTTGGTAGGATTTTTGGAGTTACATAAGTATTTGAATGATACATATTACTACAGACTGTTCTGTTTTTAACAAATTCTGTCTTCTATGTGTTGTTTGCTTATTTTGATGAATCTATGAGTAGTATCGGAGGGTATGAACCATAGAGAAGTTGGAATACATTAGATATTACACCAATATGAATTTAGAATGAGTTCACAACAGTACCTAAGTGGTGATTTATTTTCTTATACTAACGGAGCTCATAAGATTTTCTGTTGAGTTTTGTGTTGTGAAGTTTTCAAGTTTTGGGTGAAGTTTCCATGGACTATGGAATAAGGAGTGGCAAGAGCCTAAGCTTGGGGATTCCCAAGGCACCCCAAGGTAATATTCAAGGACGACCAAGATCCTAAGCTTGGGGATGCCCCGGAAGGCATCCCCTCTTTCGTCTTCATTCGTCGGTAACTTTACTTGGAGCAATATTTTTATTCACCACATGATATGTGTTTTGCTTGGAGCGTCATGTCATTTTATTTTGTTTTGCTTGCTGTTTGAATAAAATATCTCAAGATCTGAAATTCTTAAATGTTAGAGAGTCTTCACATAGTTACATAATTATTCGACTACTCATTGATCTTCACTTATATCTTTTGGAGTAGTTTGTCGTTTGCTCTAGTGCTTCACTTACATCTTTTTAGAGCACGGTGGTGGTTTTATTTTATAGAAATTAATGAACTCTCAAGCTTCACTTATATTATTTTGAGAGTCTTTTAGAATAGCATGGTAATTTGCTTTGGTTATGAAATTAGTCCTAATATGATGGGCATTCAAGATGGGTATAATAAAAACTTTCATATAAAGTGCATTGAATACTATGAGAAGTTTGATGCTTGATGATTGTTTTGAGACATGAGTGTCGGTGTCAAAACCGGTGGATCTTGGGTAGGGGGTCCCGATCTGTGCGACTTAGGCTGATGGTAACAGGAAGCAAGGGACACAATGTTTACCCAGGTTCGGGCCCTCTCGATGGAGGTAAAACCCTACTTCCTGCTTGATTAATATTGAAGATATGTGGAATACAAGAGTAGATCTACCACGAGATCATAGAGGCTAAACCCTAAGAGCTAGCCTATGATGGTATGATTGTAAATGTGATCGGTCTTCTAAGGACCATCCTCTCTGGTTTATATAGACACCGAAGAGCTAGGGTTTACATGGAGTCGGTTACAAGGAAGGAAACATAATATCTGGATCGCCAAGCTTGTCTTCCACGCAAAGGAGAGTCCCATCCGGACACGAGCCGAAGTCTTGAGTCTTGTATCTTGACGCTTCTATAGTTTGGACGATGAATATAGTCCGGCTGTCCGGATACCCCCTTATCCAGGACTCCCTCAGTAGCCCCTGAACCAGGCTTTAATGATGATGAGTCCGGCGCGCAGTCTTGTCTTCGGCATTGCAAGGCGGGTTCCTCCTCCGAATACTCCAAGGTTATTATCGAACACGTAGGCCGTGTCCGGATCTGCAAAATGATCCTCACATACCACCGTAGAGAAAATGATACTTCAGCTGACAATTTTTAGATGATGTGACATGCCACTAGAGCTAGGTCATTATTCGAACTGTTTCCACAACCAGCCACAACGCGTATTGCGAGGCGGTTTCCTTGACACGTCTTGTCAAAGCATAGATCATGTCCCCTTATCACGGGATTCTCATCAATACGGGTATGGGTAATCCCCCCGTGCCATCAATCGTGGTGCTTGGGAAGTAAGCGATCCTCAACAGGCTAGTGGGGAGGTGCACCGCTTTCGTCGCCTCTATAAAAGGATAAGAGTTCCCCATTCTTACCCATGCCTTGTTCCTCCCTTGCATAATCTTTCCCCCTCGAGCTCCAGTGCCCTAGCCCAGGTTTTCTCCGCACAGTTAGCCATGTCCGGAGCAGGAGGCAAGTGGGTGGCTTCCACCATGACGGAGAAGAAGATCACGAATCTCCGGGTGGCCGGATACTTGGCCGCAGGCTCATGTTCTAATACGGGCTAGACTTTCATGATCTAGCTCCATACTTCGTCCTCAACATCTCGGTGTTCATCGTCGTATGCGAGGCTTTCCTCCGCATCAAGCCTCATTTCGGCTTGTGGCTGCAAATCTTCTACGTGAAGTCGAAGATCGTGAGTGGCCAACAAGCGGAGTGCGGAGGAGCCATGGTGGGCAAAATGCCTAATGTCACCTGGCCTGAAGGCTCCTTTGCAGAAACCGTGAAGGGGTGGAAATCGGGGTGGTTCTACATCACCGAGCCGCGCGACGCCAACTGGGCGGTGGCCCCCGAGTTTCGATCTGGAACCCCTATGCGGCTCACCTCCTAGGAACAGAAGGGCCTACTATGGGGCGAATCTACAAAGCTGACCGGACTCATCAACTGCATCAAGGGCATGAAGGACAAGAACATCAAGCTTGTCAACGTGATCCAAGTCATGCTCATTCGCCGGATTCTGCCGTGCCAAAGGCGGGCATTCAATCTGTGGGAGTTCGACCCGGCCGAACATCAGACGCTTCAGAGGCTCTACGACATGAAGCACAAGGACGCCTGGAAGGCGCTATTCAAGGCCTCCGAAGTACCTCCTCTTATAACCGAGGACCGTGAGCTCCACGCCACACGGCACCCCACCCAGGTGAGTTCTCAGGACGCCACTAGGTCTGGTTCTTCCCAATGTATTTATGGAAAATTCCTAAGTGATTGTGTATATTCATTTTAGGAGTATGTGGAGACAACGGAGCGGATCGACAGTCCGGCTCCTCTGCCAGAAGGCCCAGCCAATGATCTTCTAACGAAGCTGCTGGTCCCGGCACCCTATAAGGGGCCGGAGAAGAAGACCGATAAGAAGGCCCCGGGGACCCGAAAGGGTCTCCGAAATAAAATTGTGCCCCGGCGTAAGGCCGTCATACCCTTGTTGTCCGATGACGACGAGGCAGATTCCTCCCGCGGAGGCGAGAAGGAACAAGGAGAAACACCACCTCCCCGCACTGGGGGAGGGAAGAAGAGGAAGGCCTCCCTGGTGGGAGAGACTGGGACGTCCAAGAAGGGAAAAGCATCCCTTCCGGACTACTCTGCCACCGCCGCCGATAGCGAGGAAGGGTGGCTGCCCAAGAAGAAGCCCCTTGTGCGATCGTAAGTGTCCGCACTCAATAGTAATTTTGCTTCATAGTATTGTTTGTAATGTCGAACTTGTATGCAGTCCGGCTAGGGTCCATCCCGAAGTGTCGTCTTCGGACGGGTCCTTCAGTGAGTCAGCAATGAACTCACTCCCGACGGCCACGTCTCCTTGACCTGCGGACGACACGGAGGTGTTGTCCCAAAGGCTCCCGACGACGGCGGAGGTGGCCCTGGAGGCGCCTCAAGGCGGCGTCCCAGACGTCGGACTCGCGGGGTTCAAGGTACCCGCGGATCGTGTTGATGAGAGCCACGGTAAGCCGGGCTCTCAGCCGAACACTATTCCGGAGCCTTCAGTGGTTCTGGACTTAGGCGGGCAGCCCCTCGTTATGGAGGGAGGGCTGTCTGTATCAAGGACTTCCGTTGCGCCACAGGCGCCAGATTGTCTGCTGGAAGCACTTCACGGCGCTTCCCTAGGTGAAGAGCATCGCACTCTTATGAGTGCAGTGATTCAGAAGGTTTCGTCTGCCAAGAGCGGATTAACCGAAGCCTGCACCAGCCTCCTAACAGGGTTTGAGGTAAGCAGTAAAAATATGTGAAGTTATCACCCGATAGGTAGTAGCCCCTGATACTCTGTTTGGTGTTCGGAAAGAAAAACCAAACGGAGGGTCAGTTATAATCCGCAGGAGTCTGTCAATAATTTTGAATGTAAATAAATAGGCTGTGCTGCTGGCCACTGCTGCTCGCACAGCCGAAGTCGCCGGCCTAACGCAGGATTTAGAGTGGGCACAGGGAGAGCTCGGCCTCGCAAGGAGGCAGCTCGAGGAGAGCAAAGGTAAATGACTCCCCTATCTCCTATAATGAATAGTAAATAAAATTTGATTATGATAACGATGAGACGTCGTGATATGGTAACAGAGGCCACCACCGAAGTGGCGTCTCTCAAGAAGGCGCTATTCGAGGCTGAACACAAAGCAGACTTGGAAATTAAGGAGCGCGAAAAGCAAGAGGCCCGAGTGGGCGAGGTACAAGAAGAGCTCCGGGAGCTCGGCAAGAAGCTCGAGTCTGTGGAGCGGGAGCTTAAAGCAAAAGAGGCTGAGCTTGCGAAGGCCCTTACAAATACGAAAGACGCCAAGGCCGAAGCCGAGAGGGCTCAGCGAGAGATCCAGGAGGCCAAGAAAATAGCGGCGGGTAAGAAATTTTCTATGCAAAGAAAACATGTGGAGGAGGCATTTCTTTTACTTACTCGAATCTAGAGCTCTCTAGGGGCATTCGTAGACCTGCCACGCAGTGTATCAGATGCCGCGGAGTTCTACTGTGCCCAAGAGGGGAGCTCAACGGAGAAGTTGTTTTGGTCCCAGTATGCTGGGGCCGAACATGCAACGCCTCTGAGTGACAAACTGAAGCAGTTGGTCGAACTCCACAAGGCGACCGAAGTGGCTATGAAAGATCTCATAGTCCGGATATGGCCCAGCGAGCTTCTGCCCACCAGCTACTTCGGCCTGATCAAGCGGATGGTGGATTCCTGTCCACGACTGGAAGTCATCAAGCGATCCGTTTGTATTGAGGGTGCCCGCCGGGCCCTTGCCCGCGCCAAGGTGCATTGGGGCAAGCTGGATGCGGAGAAGCTGGTGAAGGACGGGCCGCCGGAGGGTAAGCCGCATCGCGTCCCCGAGAAATATTATGATGGCGTTATGAAGGGTGCTTGCCTCATGGCCGATGAATGTAGTAAAGACATAATTTTTGAATGAATTCACTCCTATCATGTTTGTAATTTAAAGACGAAGTTACTTGCGCTATGCATCGCTATTATGATTTAAAATATTACCTTTTGTGCAGCTGTTTATCAAAATCTGAAAGTAGGCCAGTCGTCGGCTTCCGCCCCCGTGTAACTAGTACTGGGGTGTTCCTGGAAAACCCGGACACTCTTTGTCCAAATGTTTGGTCCCTTAAGGAGGTGTCCAGCGCAGCGAAACAGGCAATCGGACTATACGGCTTTATAACCTTCACTTAGCCATAGAAGTCTATGATTTTAAATTTCGGCCGAGCCCCTAGTATCCGGAAGGCCGAATTGGGGCGCTATACATGCCTATATCGGACAAAGCCGAATTATCGCCTAAGGCGGAAAAATCTTTAAGGATTTTAAGACCTCTCGAACAGCGATCAGCTCTCGCCACATCATGCCGAATAGTTTTGTGCTTTCTCTACTGAGGTGCTCGTCCGGAAAAACCAGGGCACAATCACAGTAGTTCTCCCTGTGCTACCTTAGCCGAATTAACGGAACGTAAGGTACCAAAACAAGGGAGCCGGGCTATCCCAACTGTAACCTAAGACATGATTCGGAGCTGATGCATATAATGCTATAAGTTCGGGGTGCCGCACTGCTGAAAGTGTTCGGACTTGTCTTGCTGTATTATGGGGTGCTATAAGAAGCCCCTGGCAAACTCAACGTACCAAAATGTACGGATGCAAAATCAAATAAACATTTATAAAAAATGAAAAAAATAAAATAAGAAAAGAAAATAATAAGCTGACGCTGCATATTGTCTCCCATTGATAAATAATACGTTTAAGCGTATGTTTACAATAAATGCATTACGCGGAGATAAATAGGATTATTTAACATATCCTATCCAGGAGCAGGCTGCGTACAGATAGATAAAGTAGGAACAACGATCGTGAATAGATTCCACCTGAGTGTTTCCTGGTGTGCCTGAAGCCTGTTACCTCATGGGTTTCCTCTCCTTTGTAAGTCTGACAATCCGGCTCTTCTAGAGAAGCTGCACTAAAGCGATGTCCTTAAGGGTAAAAGGAAAGGTTACGAAGCAATACTGTACTGTTGACTGGGCCACTGATACGCCTCCGCCTGTGCCCATGGTATTTTGAGTGCGTAATTGTGTACGCGTGCCACAAATGCTGCTTTTGCAGGACTTGGGCGGAGGCTGGACTGCTAGTCATGCTCTTGACGTGCCTGCTGATCCTATTGCGGGGTGTTCCGCCCTCGCTTGACGAAGCTTGAGGTTGTCGTTGCCGGATTGGTGGTTTGCCGGAGGAGGCCGCATTGTACTTCGGCCGCAAGGGCCGCAGTGTGTTCCTCTGTACGGAGAGAGCGGTCCATATTCCCGTTGACTGTTATGACCCCGCGCGGGCCTAACATCTTGAACTTGAGGTATGCATAGTGTCATACCGCATTGAATCTAGCAAATGCGGTTCGCCCGAGCAGTGCGTGGTAACCACTGCGGAAAGGGACGATATCAAAGATTAGCTCTTCGCTTCAGAAGTTATCCGGAGATCCGAAGACCACTTCCAATGTTACAGAGCTCGTACAGTGGGCCTCTACTCCAGGAATGACACCCTTAAAGGTGGTTTTGGTGGGCTTAATCCTTGAAGGATCGATGCCCATTTTGTGCATTGTGTCCTGATAAAGCAGGTTCAGGCTGCTGGCTCCGTCCATAAGGACTCTTGTGAGGTGAAATCCGTCTATAATTTGGTTTAAAATCAATGCGTCTGAGCCGCCGTGATGGATGCTAGTAGGATGATCCCTACAATCAAAGGTGATCGGACAAGCTGACCATGGGTTGAATTTGGGGACGACTGGCTCCATCGCATATACGTCCCGTAGTGCTCGCTTCCGTTCCCGTTTGGGGATGTGGGTGGCGTAGATCATGTTGACCGTTTTCACCTGGGGGGGATTTCTTTTGCCCCCCCCATGTTCGGACGCCGGGGCTCATCGTCATCATCACTGTGCAGCCCCTTGTCCTTGTTTTCAGCGTTTATTTTGCCGGCCTGTTTGAATACCCAGCAGTCTCTGTTGGTGTGGTTGGCTGGCTTGTCCGAGGCGCCATGAATTTGGCCCGAGCGCTCCAGTATACGGTCCAGACTGGACGGTCCTTGATTGTTACGCTTGAATAGCTTCTTCCGCTGACCGGATTTGGATCTGCTGAATCCGGCATTGACCATCGTATCCTCGGTGTTGTCGTTGTTGTTCCGTCACTTGTGTCTGTTGCGCCATGGCTTGCTGTTATTGTCCCGGACATCTGAAGTTCCAGAGTGTGGCGTAGTCCTACTGCGAGCCAACCAGCTGTCCTCGCCCGCGCAAAAGCGGCTCATAAGTGTCGTAAGAGCTGCCATGGACTTAGGCTTCTCCTGGCCGAGGTGTCTAGCAAGCCACTCGTCACGGATATTATGCTTGAAAGCCGCCAGGGCTTCGGCGTCCAGACAGTTGACTATTTGGTTCTTTTTAGTTAGGAACCGAGTCCAGAATTTCCTAGCTGATTCTCCGGGCTGTTGAGTAATGTGGCTCAAGTCATCGGCATCCGGAGGTCGCACATATGTGCCATGGAAGTTGTCAAGAAATGCGTCTTCCAGATTTTCCCAACTGCCAATGGAATTTGCGGGCAGGCTGTTTAGCCAGTGCCAGGAAGGTCCTTTGATCTTAAGGGGAAGATACTTGATGGCATGTAGATCATCTCTGCGGGCCATGTGAATGTGGAGAAGGAAATCTTCGATCCATACTGCGGGGTCTGTGGTGCCATCGTATGATTCGATGTTTACAGGTTTAAACCCTTCTGGGAATTCATGATCCATCACTTCATCGGTGAAGCAGAGGGGGTGTGTGGCGCCTCTATGCCGGGCTATGTCACGGTGCAGTACGGCTGCGTCTGATTGGTTGTATTTGGCCCGGCCAGATTTGCTGTTAGTGTATCCGGTATGACGGTCATTGTCATGTGCTCCAGCGCGCCCCCGTGATCCGTAGATCGATCTTGGTTGTCCTGCGGCGTTATTCAGTTTATTACGCAGGTCCTGAGTATTGCCTCGGGCCGTAGTAAACCGGCACGGGGGTACAGGCTAGTATTTCGGCTGATATGCCGTTTTGTCCCGACCTCGAGGTGGTCGGTCAGCCGTGGGGTGCTCAAGTCCGTATTCCTCGGCTGCCAGGACTTCTGTTCATCTATCTGCGAGCAGACCTTGATCAGCTTGGAGCTGCTGCTTCTTCTTCTTCAGGCTTCTCGAAGTGGCAATAAGCCGGCGCTTGAAGCGCTACTGCTCTGCGGGGTCTTCGGGTACGCCGAACTCGTCGTCGCCGAGGCTAATCTCGTCTTCAGAGAGGGGCATGTAGTTGTCCTCCTCTGGATACCCGTCTGCCGCCTGTTCATCTGGGCTGTCATGCCCGTCTTCCTGTTCGGCCTGCTCGAAGGCGGGCTGTTCGGGGTCGTATTCGTTGTCGGCACCGTCCGGATTGTTATCGTCTCCGGTGCCGGTATTGCCTTGGCGGGGCTTGGAGCGGCGCTGGTGACGCCCATGCTTTGCTTTCTTCTTGGAGGGGTTATCCTCCGTTGCCTCATCGCCATTGGTTTCTTTCGGAGTGTCCACCATGTATATATCATATGAAGAGGTGGCTGTCCACTGCCCTGTGAGCGGTGGCCCCTGTATGTCTCCTGCATCGTCGTCCATACCATCGATGTCTTCGAAGTCAAAGGCGACAAAGTGGGTGGTGTGTGGGAAGCGAATTCCTTCATTGCCTGCTTCCCACTCAGGCCAGACATAGTTCGACCCAGAGCCTCCTGACAAAGAGAGAGACTTCAATGAGCTCAGCATGTTGCTGAAGGACGAGTGCTGAAAGATGTCCGCAACAGTAAACTCCATTACCGGAGCCCAGCCTGGCTCGGCTGGCTCAAGAGTGAGCGGACTAGGGCCATCAGCCGGATATGAGTCTGGGGCCCCAGGGTTACAGACCTCCACAGAGGTGGGACCTGTGTTCGGCTCCACCGCCGATAAGTGTGCGGCCTGCGGGGCAGTGTCCAGCCCTCCGTCCATAGGCAACACAACCTGCCCTAGATTTAGATCCGGGGCTGCTTCGGGGATGATGTCCCAGGCACTGTCCGACAGCAGGTCTAGGCCGTGCTCGTTGTGGCTGTCCGGCGCTCCTGGCGCAGGCCCGATCCCACCGAAGATCAAGTCTCCGTGGATATCTGCCGTGTAGTTCAAGTTTCCGAACCTGATCTGGTGACCAAGCGAGTTGGCCCACAGTGCAAAGCCGCCGAACACAAAGATCTATCCGGGGAGAAAAGTCTCACCCTGGATCGTGTTGTTGACGATTGAAGACGCCATCAAGCCTCAAAGCGATGATACAGTGGAACTCTCAATGAAAGCACCAATGTCGGTGTCAAAACCGGCGGATCTCGGGTAGGGGGTCCCGATCTGTGCGTCTTAGGCTGATGGTAATAGGAAGCAAGAGACACAATGTTTACCCAGGTTTGGGCCCTCTCGATGGAGGTAAAACCCTACTTCCTGCTTGATTAATATTGAAGATATGTGGAATACAAGAGTAGATCTACCACAAGATCGTAGAGGCTAAACCCTAAGAGCTAGCCTATGATAGTATGATTGTAAATGTGATCGGTCATCTAAGGACCATCCTCTCTGGTTTATATAGACACCGGAGAGCTAGGGCTTACATGGAGTCGGTTACAAGGAAGGAAACATAATATCCGGATCGCCAAGCTTGTCTTCCACGCAAAGGAGAGTCCCATCCAGACACGAGCCGAAGTCTTGAGTCTTGTATCTTGACGCTTCTATAGTCCGGACGATGAATATAGTCCGGCTGTCCGGATACCCCCTTATCCAGGACTCCCTCAATGAGGATGGTGATATTAAAGTCATGCTAGTGGTGTAATTGTGAATTTGAGAAATACTTGTGTTGAGGTTTGCAAGTCCCGTAGCATGCACGTGTGGTAACCGTTGTGTGACAAATTTGAGTGTCATCCTTTGTGTGGAGGTCAGGGGCGCGTGATGGTTAACTCCTACCAACCTCCCCCCTAGGAGCATGCGTGTAGTGCTTGGTTTGATGACTTGTAGATTTTTGCAATAAGTATGTGAGTTCATTATGACTAATGTTGAGTCCATGGATTATACGCACTCTCATCCTTCCATCATTGCTAGCCTCTTCGGTACCGTGCATTGCCCTTTCTCACCTTGAGAGTTGGTCAAACTTCGCCGGTGCATCCAAACCCCATGATATGATACGCTCTATCACACATAAACCTCCTTATATCTTCCTCAAAACAGCCACCATACCTACCTAATATGGCATTTCCATAGCCATTCCGAGATATATTGCCATGCAACTTTCCACCGTTCCATTTATTATGACATGATTCATCATTGTCCTATAGCCTTGCATGATCATGTAGTTGACATCGTATTTGTGGCAAAGCCACCGTTCATAAGTTTTTCATACATGTCACTCTTGATTCATTGCCCATCCCGGTACATCGCCGGAGGCATTCATATAGAGTCATATTTGTTCTAGTATCGAGTTGTAATCTTTGAGTTGTAAATAAATAGAAGTGTGATCATCATCATTCATAGAGCATTGTCCCCCCCAAAAAAAGAAAGGCCCAAAAAAAAGAAAAAAAGGAAAAAAATAGAAATAAAAAGGGGCAATGCTACTATCCTTTTTCCACACTTGTGCTTCAAAGTAGCACCATGATCTTTATGATAGAGAGTCTCTTGTTTTGTTACTTTCATATACTAGTGGGAATTTTTCATTATAGAACTTGGCTTGTATATTCCAACAATGGGCTTCCTCAAATGCCCTAGGTCTTCTTGAGCAAGCAAGTTCGATGCACACCCACTTAGTTTCTTTTGTTGAGCTTTCATACATTTATAGCTCTAGTGCATCTGTTGAATGGCAATCCCTACTCCTTGCATTGACATCAATTGATGGGCATCTCCATAGCCCGTTGATTAGCCGCGTCAATGTGAGACTTTCTCCTTTTTTTTTCTCCACACAACCCCCATTATCATATTCTATTCCACCTATAGTGCTATGTCCATGGCTCACGCTCATGTATTGCGTGAAAGTTGAAAAAAGTTTGAAAAGGCTAAAGTATGAAACAATTGCTTGGCTGAAACCGAGGTTGTGCATGATTTGGATATTTTGTGTGACGAAGATGGAAGCATAACCAAACTATATGATTTTGTAGGGATGAACTTTCTTTGGCCATGTTATTTTGAGAAGACATGATTGCTTTGTTAGTATGCTTGAAGTATTATTGTTTTCATGTCAATATTAAACTTTTATCTTGAATCTTTCAGATCTGAACATTCATGCCACAATAAAGAAGATTACAGATAATTATGTTAGGTAGCATTCCACATCAAAAATTCTGTTTTTTCATTTACTTACTCGAGGACGAGCAGGAATTAAGCTTGGCGATGCTTGGTACGTCTCCAACGTATCTATAATTTTTGATTGTTCCATGCTATTATATTATCTGTTTTGGATGTTTAATGGGCTTTAATATACTCTTTTATATGATTTTTGGGACTAACCTATTAACTCAGAGCCTAGTGCCAGTTTCTGTTTTTTTGCCTTGTTTTTGAGTATTGCAGAAAAGGAAAACCAAACGGAGTCCAATTGACCTGAAATTTGACGGAGATTATTTTTGGACCAGAAGAAGCCCACGGAGCATCGGAGATGGACCGAAGAGTCCCGGGATGCCCACGAGGGTAGGGGCACCCCCTACCTCGTGGACAGCCCAGAGACCCCCCCTGACTTGTTCCCGACGCCAATACATCTCATATATACCCAAACTTCCAGAAAGAAACCTACATCGGGAGTTCCGCCGCCGCACACCTCTAGAGCAACAAGAAACCAATCTAGACCCGTTCCTGCACCCTGCCGGAGGGGGGATCCATCACCGGTGGCCATCTTCATCATCCCGGCGCTCTCCATGACGAGGAGGGAGTAGTTCACCCTCGGGGCTGAGGGTATGTACCAATAGCTATGTGTTTGATCTCTCTCTCTCTCGTGTTCTTGAGGTGGTACGATCTTGATGTACCGCGAGCTTTGCTATTATAGTTGGATCTTATGAGTTTCTCCCCCTCTACTCACTTGTAATGGATTGAGTTTTCCCTTTGAAGTTATCTTATCGGATTGAGTCTTTAAGGATTTGAGAACACTTGATGTATGTCTTGCATGTGCTTATCTGTGGTGACAATGGGATATCATGTGATCTACTTGATGTATGTTTTGGTGGTCAACTTGCGGGTTCCGTGACCTTGGGAATCTATGCATAGGGGTTGGCACACGTTTTCGTCTTGACTCTCCGGTAGAAACTTTGGGGCACTCTTTGAAGTTCTTTGTGTTGGTTGAATAGATGAATTTGAGATTGTGTGATGCATATCGTATAATCATACCCATGGATACTTGAGGTGACATTGGAGTATCTAGGTGATATTAGGGTTTTGGTTGATTTGTGTCTTAAGGTGTTATTCTAGTACGAACTCTATGATAGATCGAACAGAAAGAATAGCTTCGTGTTATTTTACTACGGACTCTTGAATAGATCGATCAGAATGGATAACTTTGAGGTGGTTTCGTACCCTACAATAATCTCTTCGTTTGTTCTCCGCTATTAGTGACTTTGGAGTGACTCTTTGTTGCATGTTGAGGGATAGTTGTATGATCCAATTATGTTATTATTGTTGAGAGAACTTGCACTAGTGAAAGTATGAACCTTAGGCCTTGTTTCCTAGCATTGCAATAACGTTTACGCTCACTTTTATCATTAGTTACCTTGCTGGTTTTATATTTTCAGATTACAAAAACCTATATCTATCCTCCATATTGCACTTGTATCACCATCTCTTCGCCGAACTAGTGTACCTATACAATTTGCCATTGTATTGGGTGTGTTGGGGACACAAGAGACTCTTTGTTATTTGGTTGCAGGGTTGCTTGAGAGAGACCATCTTCATCCTACGCCTCCCACGGATTGATAAACCTTAGGTCTTCCACTTGAGGGAAATTAGCTACTGTCCTACAAACCTCTGCACTTGGAGGCCCAACAACGTCTACAAGAAGAAGGTTGTGTAGTAGACATCAATAACTTATACATGTTAGTGTGACTATGAGATTATGCAACTCCCGAATACCGGAGGAACACTTGCTACCAAACGTCACAACATAACTGGGTGATCATAAAGGTGCTCTACAGGTGTCTCTGATGGTACTTGTTGAGTTGGCATAGATCGAGATTAGGATTTGTCACTCCGATTGTCGGATAGGTATCTCTGGGCCCTCTCGGTAATGCACATCACTCTAAGCCTTGCAAGCAATGAAGGAAATATTCCCTAGAGGCAATAATAAAGTTATTATTTATTTCTTTATATCATGATAAATGTTTATTATTCATGCAAGAATTGTATTAACCGGAAACATAATACATGTGTGAATACATAGACAAACAGAGTGTCACTAGTATGCCTCTACTTGACTAGCTCGTTGATCAAAGATGGTTATGTTTCCTAGCCATAGACATGAGTTGTCATTTGATTAACGGGATCACATCACTAGGAGAATGATGTGATTGATATGACCCATTCCGTTAGCTTAGCACACGATCGTTTAGTATGTTGCTATTGCTTTCTTCATGACTTATACATGTTCCTATGACTATGAGATTATGCAACTCCTGTTTACCGGAGGAACACTTTGTGTGCTACCAAACGTCACAACGTAACTGGGTGATTATAAAGGTGCTCTACAGGTGTCTCCAAAGGTACTTGTTGGGTTGGCGTATTTCGAGATTAGGATTTGTCACTCCGATTGTCGGAGAGGTATCTCTGGAGCATCTCGGTAATGCACATCACTTAAGCCTTGCAAGCATTGCAACTAATGAGTTAGTTGCGGGATGATGTATTACAGAACGAGTAAAGAGACTTGCCAGTAACGAGATTGAACTAGGTATTGAGATACCGACGATCGAATCTCAGGCAAGTAACATACCGATGACAAAGGGAACAACGTATGTTGTTATGCGGTCTGACCGATAAAGATCTCGTAGAATATGTGGGAGCCAATATGAGCATCCAGGTTCCGCTATGGGTTATTGACCGGAGACGTGTCTCGGTCATGTCCACATAGTTCTCGAACCCGTAGGGTCCGCATGCTTAACGTTTCGATGATAATTATATTATGAGTTTATATGTTTTGATGTACCGAAGGTTGTTCGGAGTCCTGGATGTGATCACGGACATGCCGAGGAGTCTCGAAATGGTCGAGACATGAAGATTGATATATTGGAAGCCTATGTTTGGATATCAGAAGTGTTTCGGGTGAAATCGGGATTTTACCGGAGTACCGGAGGGGTTATCGGAACCCCCCGGGGGTTAATGGGCCTTAGTGGGCCTTTGCGGAGAAGAGGAGAGGCAGCCAGGGCTAGGCCGCGCCCCCCTCCCCCCTAGTCCGAATAGGACAAGGAGAGGGCGGCGATGCCCCCCTTCCTTCCTCTCTCCCTCCTCTTCCCCCTAAGTCCTAATCCAACTAGGAAAGTGAGGGAGTCCTACTCTCGGTGGGAGTAGGACTCCACCTGGCGCGCCCCCCTTGGCCGGCCGCACCTCCCCCCTTTCTCCTTTATATACGGGGGCAGGGGGCACCCTAGAGAGACAACAATTGATCGTTTGATCTTTTAGCCATGTGCGGTGCCCCGCTCCACCATAGTCCACCTTGATAATACTGTTGCGGTGCTTAGGCGAAGCCCTGCGTCGGTAGAACATCATCATCTTCACCATGCTGTCGTGCTGACAAAACTCTCCCTCAACACTCGGCCGGATCTGAGTTCGAAGGACATCATCAGGCTGAACGTGTGCTGAACTCGGAGGTGCCGTGCGTTCGGTACTTGATCGGTCGGATCGTGAAAACTTACGACTACATCAACCGCGTTGTGCTAACGCTTCCGCTTTCGGTCTATGAGGGTACGTGGACACACTCTCCCCTCTCGTTGCTATGCATCACCATGATCTTGCATGTGCGTAGGAATTTTTTTGAAATTACTACGTTCCCCAACAGTGGCATCCGAGCCAGGTTTTATGCGTTGATGTTATGCACGAGTAGAACACAAGTGAGTTGTGGGCAATATAAGTCATACTGCTTACCAGCATGTCATACTTTGGTTCAGCGGTATTGTTGGATGAAACGGCCTGGACCGACATTACGCGGACGCTTACACGAGACTGGTTCTACCGACGTGCTTTGCACATAGGTGGCTGGCGGGTGTCAGTTTCTCCAACTTTAGTTGAATCGAGTGTGGCTGCGCCCAGTCCTTGTGAAGGTTAAAAAAGCACCAACTTGACAAACTATCGTTATGGTTTTGATGCGTAGGTAAGAACGGTTCTTGCTAAGCCCGTAGCAGCCACGTAAAACTTGCAACAACAAAGTAGAGGACGTCTAAGTTGTTTTTGCAGGGCATGTTGTGATGTGATATGGTCAAGACATGATGCTAAATTTTATTGTATGAGATGATCATGTTTTGTAACTGAGTTATCGGCAACTGGCAGGAGCCATATGGTTGTCGCTTTATTGTATGCAATGCAATCGCCCTGTAATGCTTTACTTTATCACTAAGCGTTAGCGATAGTCGTAGAAGCATAAGATTGGCGAGACGACAACGATGCTACGATGGAGATCAAGGTGTCGCGTCGGTGATGATGGTGATCATGACGGTGCTTCGGAGATGGAGATCACAAGCACAAGATGATGATCGCCATATCATATCACTTATATTGATTGCATGCGATGTTTATCTTTCATCCATCTTATGTAGCTTTGATTGACAGTAGCATTATAAGATGATCTCTCACTAAATTTCAAGATAAAAGTGTTCTCCCTGAGTATGCACCGTTGCCAAAGTTCGTCATGCCCAGACACGACGTGATGATCGGGTGTGATAAGCTCTACGTCCATCTACAACGGGTGCAAGCCAGTTTTGCACACGCAGAATACTCAGGTTAAACTTGACGAGCCTAGCATATGCAGATATGGCCTCGGAACACTAAGACCGAAAGGTCGAGCGTGAATCATATAGTAGATATGATCAACATAGTGATGTTCACCATTGAAAACTACTCCATTTCACGTGATGATCGGTTATGGTTTAGTTGATTTGGATCACGTGATCACTTAGAAGATTAGAGGGATGTCTATCTAAGTGGGAGTTCTTAAGTAATATGATTAATTGAACTTAAATTTATCATGAACTTAGTACATGATAGTATCTTGCTTGTCTATGTTGATTGTAGATAGATGGCCCGTGTTGTTGTTCCCTTGAATTTTAATGCGTTCCTTGAGAAAGCAAAGTTCAAAGATGATTGTAGCAATTAAACAGCATGGGTCCGTAACTTGAGGATTATCCTCATTGATGCACAGAAGAATTACGTCCTGGAAGCACGGCTAGGTGTACCACCTGCGCAAGCAACTGTAGACATTGTGAATGCCTGGCAGTCACGTGTTGATGACTGCTCGATAGTTTAGTGTGCCATGCTTTACGGCTTAGAACCGGGACTTCAACGATGTTTTGAACATCATGGAGCATATGAGATGTTCCAAGAGTTGAAGTTAATATTTCAAAAGAATGCCCATATTGAGAGATATGAAGTCTCCAATAAGTTCTACAGCTGCAAGATGGAGGAGAATAGTTCTGTCAGTGAGCATATACTCAAAATGTCTGGGTATAATAATCACATGATTCAACTGGGAGTGAATCTTCCGGATGATAGCGTCATTGACAGAATTCTCCAATCACTGCCACCAAGCTACAAGAGCTTCGTGATGAACTATAACATGCAAGGGATGATAAGACGATTCCCGAGCTCTTCGCAATGCTAATGGCTGCGGAGGTAGAAATAAAAAAGGAGCATCAAGTGTTGATGGTCAATAAGACCACTAGTTTCAAGAAAAAGTGCAAAGGGAAGAAGAAGGGCAACTTCAAGAAGAACAGCAAGCAAGTTGCTGCTCAGGAGAAGAAACCCAAGTCTGGACCTAAGCCTGAGACTAAGTGCTTCTACTACAAGCAGACTGGTCACTGGAAGCAGAACTGCCCCAAGTATTTGGAGGATAAGAAGGATGGCAAGGTGAACAAAGGTATATGTGATATACATGTTATTGATGTGTACCTTACTAGAGCTCGCACTAGCACCTGGGTATTTGATACTGGTTCTGTTGCTAATATTTGCAACTCGAAAAAGGGACTACGGATTAAGCGAACACTGGCCAAGGACGAGGTGATGATGCGCGTGGGAAATGGTTCAAATTCGATGTGATCGCGGTCGGCACGCTACCTCTACATCTACCTTCAGGATTAGTATTAGACCTAAATAATTATTATTTGGTGCCAGCGTTGAGCATGAACATTATAACTGGATCTTGTTTGATGCGAGACGGTTATTCACTTAAATCAGAGAATAATGGTTGTTCTATTTATATGAGTAATAGCTTTTATGGTCATGCACCCTTGAAGAGTGGTCTATTTTTGATGAATCTTGATAGTAGTAATACACATATCCATAATGTTGAAGCCAAAATATGCACAGTTGATAATGGTAGTGCAACTTATTTGTGGCACTGCCATTTAGGTCATATCGGTGTAAAGCGCATGAAGAAACTCCATACTGATGGACTTTTGAAACCACTTGATTATGAATCACTTGGTACTTGCAAACCGTGCCTTATGGGCAAGATTCTAAATCACCGTTCTCCGGAATTATGGAGCGAGCAATTGATTTGTTGGAAATCATACATACTGATGTATGTGGTCCAATGAATGTTGAGGCTCGCAGCGGGTATCGTTATTTTCTCACCTTCATAGATGATTTAAGCAGATATGGGTATATCTACTTAATGAAGCATAAGTCTGAAACATTTGAAAAGTTCAAAGAATTTCAGAGTGAAGTCGAAAATCATCGTAACAAGAAAATAAAGTTTCTACGATCTGATCGTGGAGGAGAATATTTGAGTTACGAGTTTGGTCTACATTTGAAACAATGCGGAATAGTTTCGCAACTCACGCCACCCGGAATACCACAGCGTAATGGTGTGTCCGAACGTCGTAATCGTACTTTACTAGATATGGTGCAATCTATGATGTCTCTTACTGATTTACCGCTATCATTTTGGGGTTATGCTTTAGAGACGGCCGCATTCACGTTAAATAGGGCACCATCAAAATCCGTTGAGACGACGCCTTATGAATTGTGGTTTGGCAAGAAACCAAAGTTGTCATTTCTTAAAGTTTGGGGCTGCGATGCTTATGTGAAAAAGCTTCAACCTGATAAGCTCGAACCCAAATCAGAAAAATGTGTCTTCATAGGATACCCAAAGGAGACTGTTGGGTACACCTTCTATCACAAACCGAAGGCAAGACATTCGTTGCTAAGAATGGATCTTTCTAGAGAAGGAGTTTCTCTCGAAAGAAGTGAGTGGGAGGAAAGTAGAACTTGATGAGGTAACTGTACCTGCTCCCTTATTGGAAAGTAGTTCATCACAGAAATCGGTTTCTGTGACACCTACACCAATTAGTGAGTAAGTTAATGATGATGATCATGAAACTTCAGATCAAGTTGTTATCGAACCTCGTAGATCAACCAGAGTAAGATCCACACCAGAGTGGTACGATAATCCTGTTCTGGAAGTCATGTTACTAGACCATGATGAACCTACGAACTATGAAGAAGCAATGGTGAGCCCATATTCCGCAAAATGGCTTGAGGCCATGAAATCTGAGATGGGATCCATGTATGAGAACAAAGTGTGGACTTTGGTTGACTTGCCCGATGATCGGCAAGCAATTGAGAATAAATGGATCTTCAAGAAGAAGACTGATGTTGTCGGTAATGTTACTGTCTACAAAGCTCGACTTGTTGCGAAAGGTTTTCGACAAGTTCAAGGGATTAACTACGATGAGACCTTCTCACCCATAGTGATGCTTAAGTCTGTCCGAATCATGTTAGCAATTGCCGCATTTTATTATTATGAAATTTGGCAAATGGATGTCAAAACTGCATTCCTGAATGGATTTCTGGAAGAAGAGTTGTATATGATGCAACCGGAAGGTTTTGTCTATCCAAAGGGAGCTAACAAAGTGTGCAAGCTCCAGCGATCCATTTATGGACTGGTGCAAGCCTCTCGGAGTTGGAATAAACGCTTTCACAGTGTGATCAAAGCATTTGGTTTTGTACAGACTTTTGGAGAAGCCTGTATTTACAAGAAAGTGAGTGGGAGCTCTGTAGCGTTTCTGATATTATATGTGGATGACATATTGCTGATTGGAAATGATATAAAATTTCTGGATAGCATAAAGGGATACTTGAATAAGAGTTTTTCAATGAAAGACCTCGGTGAAGCTTCTTATATATTGGGCATTAAGATCTATAGAGATAGATCAAGAAGCTTAATTGGACTTTCACAAAGCACATACCTTGACAAAGTTTTGAAGAAGTTCAAAATGGATCAAGCAAAGAAAGGGTTCTTGCCTGTGTTACAAGGTGTGAAGTTGAGTAAGACTCAATGCCCGACCACTGCAGAAGATAGAAAGAAGATGAAAGATGTTCCCTATGCTTCAGCCATAGGATCTATCATGTATGCAATGCCGTGTACCAGACCTGATGTGTGCCTTGCTCTAAGTTTAGCAGGGAGGTACCAAAGTAATCCAGGAGTGGATCACTGGACAGCGATCAAGAACATCCTGAAATACCTGAAAAGGACTAAGGATATTGTCGGTGTCAAAACCGGCGGATCTCGGGTAGGGGGTCCCAAACTGTGCGTCTAGGAGGATGGTAACAGGAGACAAGGGACATGATGTTTTTACCCAGGTTCAGGCCCTCTCGATGGAGGTAAAACCCTACTCCTGCTTGATTAATATTGATGATATGGGTAGTACAAGAGTTGATCTACCACGAGATCAGAGAGGCTAAACCCTAGAAGCTAGCCTATGGTATGATTGTTGTCCGTCCTACGGACTAAAACTCTCCAGTTTATATAGACACCGGAGAGGGCTAGGGTTACACAGAGTCGGTTACATTGGAAGGAGATCTACATATCGTATCGTCAAGCTTGGCTTCCACGCCAAGGAAAGTCCTATCCGGACATGGGACGAAGTCTTCAATCTTGTATCTTCATAGTCCGGGAGTCCGGCCAAAGGTCATAGTCCGGCCATCCGGACACCCCCTAATCCAGGACTCCCTCAGTAGCCCCTGAACCAGGCTTCAGCAATGACGAGTCCGGCACGCAAATTGTCTTCGGCATTGCAAGGCGGGTTCCTCCTCTGAATATTTCATAGAAGATGTTGAACACAAGGATAGTGTCCGGCTCTGCAAAATAAGTTCCACATACCACCGTAGAGAGAATAATATTTACACAAATCTAATCTGCTCACGTATTCCATAGTGTGACATCACGCTACGGCCAAGCCTTTATTCGAATCGTTTTATTGTCCCACCTCAGCGTGTTTAGCAAGGCGGTTTCCTTGGCATGTCTTGTCAAAGCATAGATCGTGTCCCCTTATTCCGGGATTCTCATCAATACGGGCGTGGGTAACCCAACCGCACCATTAACCGCGGCGCTTGGGAGATACGCGAGTTTTATTAGGCCGGTGGGGGCTCATAGTTTCGGCCGCCCACATAAGGGGATAAGGATCCACCCTTTCCATCTACGCCTTCTTCCTCCTTTGCTTATCCATTCCTGCGCACTCGAGCTCCAACGCCCAAGTCCGCACTTCCAATCATGTCCGGAGCGGGAGGTAGATGGATGGCCTCCACCGTCACGGAGGGGCACATCAAAAAGTTGAGGAAGGCCGGATACTTCTCTGACGACATCGCGCACCGGCTTCCAGATGAGGGGCAACTCATGCCCACCCCTAGGCCCCACGAGAGGGTCATGTTTCTCTCCCATTTCCTCCGCGGACTAGGTTTTCCTCTTCACCCATTTGTCCGGGGGCTCATGTTCTACTACAGCCTGGATTTCCATGATCTGGCCCCGAATTTTATCCTCAACATCTCGGCGTTTATCGTCGTGTGCGAGGCCTTCCTCCACATCAAGCCTCACTTCGGCCTATGGCCGAAGACCTTCAGCGTCAAGCCGAAGGTCGTGGGCGGCCGGCAAGCGGAGTGCGGAGGTGCCATGATGGGCAAGATGCCCAACGTCACATGGCTCAAGGGCTCCTTCATAGAAACCATCAAAGGGTGGCAATCGGGGTGGTTCTATATCACCGAGACGCATGACCCTGAGTGGGCAGCGGCCC
This sequence comes from Triticum aestivum, assembly GCF_018294505.1. NCBI lineage: Eukaryota > Viridiplantae > Streptophyta > Magnoliopsida > Poales > Poaceae > Triticum > Triticum aestivum. Next base: position 56,822,349 of record NC_057807.1, read on the forward strand.
CCGAATTCCAATCTGGCATCCCCACCCGGCTCATGTCGTGGAAAGAGATGGGCCTGTTGTGGGGTAATCCGGAAGAGGTGGCCGGACTCCAAACCTGCGTCCAAGACCTGGTGAACAAAAAGGTTAAACTTGTCAACGTAGTCCAGGCCATGCTCTTCCGCCGGATCCTCCCGTGTCAACAACGGGCTTTCAACTTGTGGGAGTTCGACCCGGCTCAGCACCAGACACTGTCCAGGCTCTTTGACACAAAGCACGAGGACGCCTGGAAGGTGCTATTCAAGAGCTCCGAGGTCTCCCCTCCCGTCACCGAGGATCGCGGATTCTGCGCCAAGCGCCAAGCTACCGAAGTAAGCTTGTTTTTATCCTTTACAGGATACTTGATTTTCACAGTTTGACTCTATGCAGGATCTAAACTCCCGCTCCTTTAACAGGACTGGAAGAGGACGTCCGAACAGTTTGACTGTCCGGCCCCTTTGCCCGAAGGCCCAGCAGATGCATGCTTGACGAAGCTGCTGGTTCCGGCACCCCACGTGGTGCCGGAGAAGGCCAAGAAGAAGGCCACGGGGACTCGAAAGAGTTCCCGACGCCTGGTGGTGTCAGACTCATCGCCCGACGACCCCGAAGCGCCCTCCGCCTCCGAAGACGAGGAGGAGGAAGAAGAAGCCTCTCCCCCTCTAGCGGGGGGAGGAAAGAAAAGGAAGGCCGCCCCAACTGGGGAGGCCGGAGGGTCCAAGAAGGGGAGGACCCTTCTACCGGACTACGCCTCTGACGCTGAAGACGGCAGAGAGGAATGGCCATCCAGGGTCAAGCCCCTGCCAAAATCGTAAGTATCCGGATACCAGAATAACTTATGGCGCTCCTCTATTGTATAGTACCTTCTAATGCCGAATGAAATCATGCAGTCCGCCCAAGGCTCAGCTCGGCGATTCGTCGAGCGGCTCCCTGGATTCGTCGGATGTGAATAGCGCTTCACTCCCGACGGCCTCCTCCCCTCGCCCTACGGATGATGCCGAGGTGGAGTCCCAAAAGGGGCTAAACCGGGAGGAGGTGGTCCTGGAGGCGCCGCAAGGCGACCTCCCGGACTCCAGGCCCAAAGGGGATGAAGCCCCAGAGGGATCTAAGTCCGGCCCTGGGCCGGACACCGCTCCGGAACCTTCAGTGGTTCTTGAGTCCGGCAGGCGGCCCCTTCGCAAGAAGGGCAAGCCTACAACGCCGGCAGCCTCCATCCAACCGGAGGCGCCGGACAATTTGCAGGAGGTGCTTAACGGCGCCTCCATCGACGAGGAGCACCGCACTGTTATGAGGCGGTGATTCAGAAGGTTCAGTCCGCCAAGAGCGGGCTGACGGAAGCCTGCACCAGCCTTCTAACAGGCTTTGAGGTATGTGTTAAAAACATATAAAAATGTCACCGCATAGACAGTAGCCCCTGATGCTCAGTTTGGTGTTCGGAAAGAAAAGCCGAACTGAGGATCTTAAAAAGATATACGCAGGAGTCTAATATAAATATGTCAATATGGGAATGCATGCTGCGCTGCTGACCTCTGCCGCACTGACTGCAGAGGTCGATGCATTGAAGCAGAGCCTCGAGCGGTCCGAGAATGAGCTCGGCCGTGCCAAGAAGCAGCTCGAGGACAAGGAAGGTATGTAATACCTTATGTAAGTATATAAAAAATACATGGTTGCAAATAATGACAGGACCAACGTGAATGTTGCAGGGGCCACAACCGAGGTGGCGACCCTGAAGGAAGCGCTTTCCAAGGCCGAAGACAATGCGGCCATGGAGCGCTCAAAGCGACAGATAAAAGAGGCGCAGGTGGCGGAGGTGCGGCAAGAGCTCGATGCTCTTGTGAAAAAAACATGAGAGGTTAGAGCTTGACTCGAAGACTCGAGAGTTCGAGCTTGCCTCGTCACTTGAAAGCGCCAAATCTGCCAAGGCCAAATCCCAAAAAGCCCTCTAGGAGATTGAGGTGATGAAAAAGATTGCGGTAGGTAAGGCATTCTTTATGCAAAGCAAGCACGTGAAAGTAAATTACCTGTTACTTACCCGAATCCGGAGCTCTCTAGGAGCATTTTTAGATCTGCCCCGCAGTGTATCCGCCGCCGCCGCATTCTACCGAGCCGAGGAAGGAAGCTCGACGGAGAAGGTGTTCTGGTCCCAATATGCTGAGGCCGAATCCCCGGTGCCCTTGAGCGACCAGCTGAAGCAGTTGGTCGAGCTTCATAAGGCAGCCGAACAGGTCATGAAGGGCCTTATAGGCCGGCTGTGGCCTGGGGAGGTTATGCTTTTGAGCTACTTTGGGCTGGTGCGGCGGTTGGTGGATGCCTGTCCACGGCTTGAAGTCATCAAGCGCTCTGTGTGCATCGAGGGCGCCCGTAGGGCTTTTGCCCGTGCTAAAGTGCACTGGGGCAAGCTGGATGCTGAGAAGCTGGTGAAGGATGGGCCACCGGAGGGGAAGGAGCATCGCAGACCCGAGATGTATTATGAGGGCATCCTGAAGGTGCCCATCTTGTAGCGAATGAATGTACCGGGGATGTAATTTTTGAGTAAACTCGCTCGTGTTTATCCTGTGCGCTGAAAACTTGTTCATATGCGCTTAGCAACGCTTTTTGAATTTACAATATTACCTTCTGTGCGGCCGTTTATTAAGTCTGAGAGATGCAAGTCGCCGTCTTCTACCCCCATGCCACGAGTGCTGGGGTGTTCGGGATAAACCTGAGCGCTCTTGTTCCCATTCTTGGGTCCATCTAGGGAGGCGCTCAGCACAACGAACAAGGCCGTCGGACTTATAATGCTTTATCACTCTCACTTAGCCATCGACTTCTATAATTTTAAATTTCGGCGAAGCCCCTAGTATTCGGAAGACCGAGTTCGGGCGCTACCACGCCTAGGCCGGAAAAATCCAGCTCCTCGCTCTAAGCGGCATAAGTCTTTAAGGACTCGAAAAACCTCTCGAACAGCGACCGGTCTCTCGCCCTATCATGACGGTCACTTTTAGCTTTCTCTACTGAGGTGTTAACCCAGCTCAACTGGGGCACAATCGCAGTAGCTCTCCCAGCGCTACCTTAGCAGACATTGCGTAACGTAAGGTACCAAAACATGGGAGCCGGGCAAACCCAACTATTGACCCAAGACATGATTCAGAGCCGATGCATATAGTGCTATAAATTCGGGGTGCCGCACTCATGAGAGTGTTCGGTCTTTTCACACCGTATTATGGGGTACTTAAGCCCCTGGTGTATTGGTCGTACCAAAGTGTACGGTTGCATAATGTCATGACTGAACATATTTATATAAAAATAAATGAATACAATAACAGGCAAGAGCTATGTATTGTTTATTAAAAAGGGCTGCTATGAAAGTAGAACGATACAAATAGTGCGATAAGCAAGAGATGGGATTATTTGACATGTCCCCCCTCCAGGGGCAAGCTGTGAGACTTTAAGTAAAATTGGTATTTAGCTCGTTATAGAGACCACCTGGACATTTGACATGGCTTGTTGTCTCCCTGGCTGTTGCATCATGCATTCGGCGAGTGTATTGCTACACAGGCCTTCCGAATAGTTGGGTCCTGAAAGTATATAAAAAAAGAAACGGCGAAATCGGGAGCCACTAGTGCGGTTGAGCCGCATTCTGGGCGTGCCATGGTTGTGCCCCTTCCCCTATGCCCATGGTATTTCCAGAGCGTAGTTATGTACGCGTGGTACTGCTATTTCCATCTTGCGAGGGCTGGGGTTGGGGCCGCACTGCTATGCTTGCTCGGAACGTGCCAGCCGGTTTTGTTGTAGGTTACTTCGGGCGCGCTTGATGTTGTCCGGACGTTTAACAGCCGGATTGGAGAATTGCCTTGAGAGGCTACTTTGTACTTCCGCCACCAGGGCCGCCGTGTGCTCCTCTGTTCGGAGAGAGCGTTCGTTGTTTCCATTGACCATGATGACTCTGCGAGGGCCTGGCATTTTGAGCTTGAGATATGCATAGTGCGGCACCGCATTGAATTTTGCGAATGCGGTTCATTCGAGCAGGAATGGGACTATGTCGAAGATTAACTTTTCGCTTCGGAAATTATCCGGGGATCCGAAGACCACTTCGAGTGTAACTGAGCCTGTACAACTGGCTTCTACACCTGGTATGACGCCTTTAAAGGTTGTCTTTGTGGGTTTAATCCTTGAGGGATCTTTACCCATTTTTCGCACTGTATCCTGATAAAGCAGGTTCAGGCTGCTGCCGCCGTCCATGAGGACTCTAGTGAGGTTAAACCCGTCAATGATTGGGTCTAGAACCAATGCAGCGAATCCGCCGTGACGAATGCTAGTGGGGTGGTCCCTTCGATCAAAAGTGATCGGGCAGGAGGACCATGGGTTGAACTTTGGGGCGACTGGCTCCAACGCATAGACGTCCTTGAGAGCACGCTTCCGCTCCCTTTTGGGGATATGGAAGCCCTTCTGTCCTCTGTTGTTCGGCGGTCGGGGCTCCTCCTCGTCATCGCTATGCAGCCCCTTGTCTCTGTTTTCAGCACTTAACTTGCCTGCCTGCTTGAACACCCAACAATCCCTGTTGGTGTGATTGGATGGTTGTTCGGGGGTGCCGTGTATCTCGCACGAGCGATCAAGTATCCGGTCTAAACTGGATGGGCCCGGAGGATTTCTTTTGAATGGCTTCTTCTGCTGACCGGGTTTAGAGCCTCCGAATCCGGCATTAACTGCCGTATCCTCAGTATTATCGCCGTTGATGCGGCGCTTGTGCTTGTTACGATGTGTCCTGCCATTGTTGTCCTTGGTATCTGAGTTACCAGGGCTCTTGGTTATGTTATTGCTACAAGCTAGCCAGCTATCTTCCCCCGCGCAAAAGCGGGTCATGAGTGTCGTGAGGGCTCCCATAGATTTCGGCTTTTCCTGTCCTATGTGCCGGGCAAGCCATTCGTCTCGGATATTGTGCCTGAAGGCTGCAAGAGCCTCTGCGTCCGGACAGTCGACTATTTGATTTTTCTTAGTTAGGAACCGCGTCCAGAATTGTCTGGCCGATTTTTCTGGCTGCTGGATTATGTGGCTTAGGTCATCGGCATCTGGTGGTCGCACATAAGTGCCCTGGAAGTTGTCAAGGAATGCGGATTCCAGGTCCTCCCAACAACTAATTGACTCTGCTGGAAGGCTGTTAAGCCAATGCCGAGCTGGTCCTTTCAGCTTGAGCGGGAGGTATTTGATGGCGTGTAGATCATCACCACGGGCCATGTGGATATGAAGGAGATAATCCTTGATCCATACCGCAGGATCTATTGTGCCATCGTATGATTCGATGTTTACGGGTTTGAAACCCTCGGGGATTTGATGATCCATTACTTCATCTGTGAAGCACAGTGGTTGTGCAGCGCCCCTGTACTGGGCTATATCGCGACGTAGCTCGGATGAGCTTTGTCTGTTGTGTTCGGCCTGGCCATACTTTTCATATCTGGCGTGACAGTTACCGTCACGTGACGTGGGGCGCCCACGCGATCCGTAGATTGATCTTGTTTGCCTTGCCTTATCCTCCAATATGTCTCGTAGGTCCAGTGCGTTTCCCCGTGCTCTGGTATTTTTTGAGCGGCGCTGGGGTGCGGCTTGAGTCGAGGGCCGAAAAGCCTCTCTGTCGCGGCCACGGGGTGGCCGATCGGCCGCATCATATGCTGGTGATGTGGGTTTAATTGCTTCCTCCTCTAGTTGGGTAGCAGCCTGCGCTTTGGGTAGCTCTTGGAGGGGCGTTCAAGTTTATACTCTTCGGCCGCCAGGACTTCAGTCCATCTGTCGGCTAGCAAATCATGGTCAGCTCTAAGCTGCTGTTGTTTTTTCATGAGGCTGCTTGCCATGGCCATAAGCCTACGTTTAAAACGTTCTTGTTCGACGGGATCCTCTGGCACGACAAATTCGTCGTCGTCGAGACTTGCCTCGTCTTCGGAGGGAGGCATGTAATTGTCGTCCTCGACCTCCCTGTCTGCCTCTCTCTCATGAGGGCTGGCTTCTCCGCCCTCCTGCGCTGAATCCTGCTAGAGGGGGTTATCTTCGGCACTGTCCGGGGTGTTGTTATCTCCAGTACTGGACTCGCCGTTTTTGCTTTGGCGGGATTTAGAGCAGCGCCGCTGACTTCGGTGCTTAGGTTGCTTCTTGGAGGGGTCATCCTTTGTTTTTTCATCGCCATTCCCTGCTTTTGGGGTGTCCACCATGTATATGTCATATGATGAGGTGGCTTTCCAGTGCCCTATAGGTGCTGGTTCTTGTTCTTCTCCTTCATCGGCGTCCATACCATCGATGTCTTCGGAGTCGAAGTCAAGCATGTCGGTTAAATCGTCGACAGTGGCTACAAAGTGGGTGGTGGGTGGGTTTCGAATTTCTTCATCGTCCGCATCCCAACCTTGCTGACCATAGTCCGGCCAGGGCTCTCCTGACAAAGAGAGGGATTTTAGTGAATTCAGGATGTCGCCAAAGGGTGAGTGCTGAAAGACGTCTGCGGCGGTGAACTCCATGATCGGAGCCCAATTGGGTTCGATCGGAAGGGGTGTGGAAGATCCGGAGTCCGGAAAGGAGTCCGGCACCTTGGAGTCACAGGCCTCACAAAGGACTAGGCTGGTATTTGGCTCGATCACCATAGAGATTGCAGCTTCCGGGGCGAGGTCCAACCGTTCATCCCCGATTGGCGCGGCCGGCTCTGAGCTAAGGGTCGGAGCGGACACCTGAGCGGCGCTCTGAGCGCTGTCCGGTGGTAGAGCTAGATCATGCCCGTCGTGACAGTGCAGCGCGCTCGGTCGTGGCTCGAATCCGTCGAAGATCAAGTCCCCGCGGATGTCGGCCGTGTAGTTTAAGCTTCCAAATCTGACCTGATGGCCAGGGGCGTAGCTTTTGATCTGCTCCAGATGGCCAAGTGTATTGGCCCGCAGTGCGAAGCCGCCGAACACGAAGATCTGTCCGGGGAGAAAAGTCTCACCCTGGACCTCGTCGTGGTTGATGATCGAAGAAGCCATCGAGCCTAAGGGTGACGGCATAGAGGAACTCTCAATGAAAGCACCAATGTCGGTGTCAAAACCGGCGGATCTCAGGTAGGGGGTCCCGAACTGTGCGTCTAGGCGAATGGTAACAGGAGACAAGGGACACGATGTTTTTACCCAGGTTCGGGCCCTCTCGATGGAGGTAAAACCCTACTCCTGCTTGATTAATATTGATGATATGGGTAGTACAAGAGTTGATCTACCACAAGATCAGAGAGGCTAAACCCTAGAAGCTAGCCTATGGTATGATTGTTGTCCGTCCTACGGACTAAACCTCTCCGGTTTATATACACACTGGAGAGGGCTAGGGTTACACAGTCGGTTACATTGGAAGGAGATCTACATATCGTATCGCCAAGCTTGCCTTCCACGCCAAGGAAAGTCCGATCCGGACATGGGACGAAGTCTTCAATCTTGTATCTTCATAGTCCGGGAGTCCGGCCAAAGGTCATAGTCCGGCCATCCGGACACCCCCTAATCCAGGACTCCCTCAGATATGTTTCTCGTTTATGGAGGTGACAAAGAGCTCATCGTAAATGGTTACGTTGATGCAAGCTTTGACACTAATCCGGATGATTCTAAATCGCAAACCGGATACGTGTTTACAATGAAAGGTGGAGCTGTCAGTTGGTGCAGTTCTAAACAAAGCATTGTGGCGGGATCTATGTGTGAAGTGGAGTACATAGCTGCTTCGGAAGCAGCAAATGAAGGAGTCTGGATGAAGGAGTTCATATCCGATCTAGGTGTCATACCTAGTGCATCGGGTCCAATGAAAATCTTTTGTGACAATACTGGTGCAATTGCCTTAGCGAAGGAATCCAGATTTCACAAGAGAACCAAGCACATCAAGAGACGCTTCAATTCCATCCGGGATCTAGTCCAGGTGGGAGACATAGAAATTTGCAAGATACATACGGATCTGAATGTTGCAGACCAATTGACTAAGTCTCTTCCACGAGCAAAACATGTTCAGCACCAAGACTCCGTGGGTGTTAGGATCATTACTATGTAATCTAGATTATTGACTCTAGTGCAAGTGGGAGACTGAAGGAAATATGCCCTAGAGGCAATAATAAAGTTATTATTTATTTCCTTATATCATTATAAATGTTTATTATTCATGCAAGAATTGTATTAACCGGAAACATAATACATGTGTGAATACATAGACAAACAGAGTGTCACTAGTATGCCTCTACTTGACTAGCTCGTTGATCAAAGATGGTTATGTTTCCTAGCCATAGACATGAGTTGTCATTTGATTAACGGGATCACATCATTAGGAGAATGATGTGATTGACATGACCCATTCCGTTAGCTTAGCACACGATCGTTTAGTATGTTGCTATTGCTTTCTTCATGACTTATACATGTTCCTATGACTATGAGATTATGCAACTCCCGTTTACTGGAGGAACAGTTTGTGTGCTACCAAACATCACAACGTAACTGGGTGATTATAAAGGTGCTCTATAGGTGTCTCCAAAGGTACTTGTTGGGTTGGCGTATTTCGAGATTAGGATTTGTCACTCCGATTGTCGGAGAGGTATCTCTGGACCCTCTCGAGTAATGCACATCACTTAAGCCTTGCAAGCATTGCAACTAGTGAGTTAGTTGAGGGATGATGTATTACGGAACGAGTAAAGAGACTTGCCGGTAACAAGATTGAACTAGGTATTGAGATACCGACGATCGAATCTCGGGCAAGTAACATACCGATGACAAAGGGAACAACGTATGTTGTTATGCGGTCTGGCCGATAAAGATCTTCGTAGAATATGTGGGAGCCAATATGAGCATCCAGGTTCTGCTATTGGTTATTGACCGGAGACGTGTCTCGGTCATGTCCACATAGTTCTCGAACCCGTAGGGTCCGCACGGTTAATGTTTCGATGATAGTTATATTATGAGTTTATATGTTTTGATGTAGCGAAGGTTGTTCGGAGTCCCGGATGTGATCACGGACATGACGAGGAGTCTCGAAATGGTCGAGACATGAAGATTGATATATTGGAAGCCTATGTTTGGATATCGGAAGTGTTCCGGGTGAAATAGGGATTTTACCGGAGTACTGGAGGGGTTACCGGAACCCCCCGGGGGTTAATGGGCCTTAGTGGGCCTTTGCGGAGAAGAGGAGAGGCAGCCAGGGCTGGGCCGCGTGCCCCTCCCCCCTAGTCCGAATAGGACAAGGAGAGGGGGGCGGCGCCCCCCTCCCTTCCTCTCTCCCTCCTATTCCCCCCAAGTGCTAATCCAACTAGGAAAGGGAGGGAGTCCTACTCCCGGTGGCGCGCCCCCCTTGGCCGGCCGCACCTCCCCCCTTGCTCCTTTATATACGGGGGCAGGGGGCACCATAGAGAGACAACAATTGATCGTTTGATCTTTTAGCCGTGTGTGGTGCCCCCCTCGACCATAGTCCACCTCGATAATACTGTAGCGGTGCTTAGGCGAACCCTGCGTCGGTAGAACATCATCATCTTCACCACGCCGTCGTGCTGACGAAACTCTCCCTCAACACTTGGCTGGATCGGAGTTCGAGGGACATCATCGGGCTGAACGTGTGCTGAACTCGGAGGTGCCGTGCGTTTGGTACTTGATCGGTCGGACCGTGAAGACGTACGACTACATCAACCGCGTTGTGCTAACGCTTCCGCTTTCGGTCTACGAGGGTACGTGGACACACTCTCCCCTCTGGTTGCTATGCATCACTATGATCTTGCATGTGCGTAGGATTTTTTTTAAATTACTACGTTCCCCAACAAGCAATGTGACTAATGAGTTAGTTGCGGGATGATGTATTACAGAACAAGTAAAGAGACTTGCCGGTAACGAGATTGAACTAGGTATTGAGATACTGACGATCGAATCTCGGGCAAGGTATATACCGATGACAAAGGGAACAACCTATGTTGTTATGCGGTTTGATTGATAAGGATCTTCGTAGAATATGTGGAAGCCAATATGAGCATCCAGGTTCTGCTATTGGTTATTGACTCGAGATGTGTCTCGGTCATGTCTACATAGTTCTCGAACCCGTAGGGTCTGCACGCTTAACGTTTGATGATGATTTGTATTAAAGAGTTATGTGATTTGATGACCGAAGATAGTTCGGAGTCCCAGATGAGATCATGGACATGAGGAGGAGTCTCAAAATGGTTGAGACGTAAATATTGATATATTGGAAGGCTATATTTGGACATCGGAAAGGTTCCGAGTGATTCGTATATTTTTCGGAGTACCGGAGAGTTACGGGAATTCGTATTGGGCCTTAATGGGCCATACGGGAAAGGATAGAAAGGTCTCAAGGGTGGTCGCGCCCCTTCCCCATGGACTGGTCCGAATTGGACTAGGGAAAGGGGGCGCCCCCTTCCTTCCTTCTCCTTCTCCCTTCCCCTTTTCCTATTCCATGTGGGAGGTGGAATTCTACTAGGACTAGGGAGTCCTAGTAGGACTCCACACTTTGGTTGCGCCCTATGAGGGCTGGCCTCCTCCTCCCTCCATCCTTTATATACGTGGCCAGGGGCACCCATACACACACAAGTTGATTTCTTAGCCGTGTGCGGTTCCCCCCTCCACAGTTACACACATCGGTCATATCGTCGTAGTGCTTAGGCAACACCCTGCGCAAGTAACTTCATCATCACCGTCACCACACAGTTGTGCCGACGGAAGTCTCCCTCGGCCTCAACTGGATCAAGAGTACGAGGGACGTCATCGAGTTGAACGTGTGCTGAACTCGGAGGTGCCGTGCGTTCGGTATTTGAATCGGTCGGATCGTAAATACGTACGACTACATCAACTGCGTTGATAAAACGCTCCCGCTTTCGGTCTACGAGGGTACGTGGACACACTCTCCCCGCTCGTTGCGATGCATCACATAGATCGTGCGTGATCTTAGGATTTTTTTTGAAATTACTGCATTCTCCAACAGTGGCATCCGAGCCAGGTTTATGCATAGATGTTATATGCATGAGTAGAACACAAATGAGTTATGGGCGATAATAGTCATACTGCTTACCAACATGTCATTCTTTGATTCGGCGGTATTGTTGGATGAAGCGGCCCGGACCGACATTACGCGTACGCTTACACGAGACTGGTTCTACCTATTACACACAGGTGGCTGGCGGGTGTCAATTTCTCCAACTTTAGTTGAATCGAGTGTGGCTATGCCCGGCCCTTGTTGAAGGTTAAAACAACACATACTTGACAAAAAATCGTTGTGGTTTTGATGCGTAAGTAAGAACGGTTCTTGCTCAGCCCGTAGCAGCCACGTAAAACTTGCGACAACAAAGTAGAGGACGTCTAACTTATTTTTGCAGGGCATGTTGTGATGTGATATGGTCAAGACATGATGAGATATAAATTGATGTATGAGATGATCATGTTTTGTTAAAGTTATCGGCAACTGGCAGGAGCCTTATGGTTGTCTCTTTATCTCTACTACTAATGTCTCGGTTGGTAGTCTCCGTTCCGGGTTTTTTCCGTCCCACTAACACCGGTTTTTTTCGTCCTCCTCCCACTTTGTCTGGTTTTCTTTCATATATCCTCCGCATGTAACAAAAAAACCAGTCAACGAGGCTCCCTCGATCTGTTTCCTAAGATCTCTTGAGACCGCCCCAGCCCCGAGACAAGCAGCCACCGAGATCCGAGATGAGCCGCCTCCGCTGAGGAACGGGAGGAGCCGCCGCCTCGAGGTCGTCGTTGTGCCACACCGCCGCCTCCAGGTCGCCGCTGTCACACACTGCCTCAGGTACGTTGACCACTCCTCTCCTCGCCACTCCTCACTGCCAGCCCCGCAAAGCTTTGCCTCCACGGCGGGGATTCACTCTATGGCGTCCATGAGAGGTGGCTGCAGCCGCCATGGTGTTGATCCGGTCCTTGCTGCTGGATCCGGCCCTCTCCACTCCTCCTCCCGGTCCGATCCAATGGCGACCGCACGACATCGACCTCCCGGATGGCGTGAGGTCCCAGCGGCAACGTCAGGCCCCTTGCGGTTGGGGTCGATTTGAGGTGGCTCCGGTGGAAACATGGACCACGTCACACTGTTACAGGGGCTCCCGAGGCGACATCCAGTTGCTCCGTGCGCGGGGATTATTTTCACCTCTGTTTACTGTTGCGTTTATTTTGCAGGCCAAAAACAGGTGAGCGAATCGGGATTCAACCGTGCAAGATTTTTTGCGATGATGTTGCTCCATGTTCTTTTTGTGATTCAGGTGTTCGTTTTGCACATGTTCATAGTGGGCAACCTCGAGGTCTTCGTCACTTCGAGCGCGGCGAGATCCTCGAGGTCGTCGTCATCACAGACAAGGGCACTGGTAGATCCAATGGCGGCGGATTCGTGAGTACCCACCCAAACAAATCTCTCTTCCCCTCATCATCGACTGATCTTCAGCAGTTAATTTTCTTGCTTAATTCAGTCCCGTTAGTTGATGCTATGCCCTGTTTGATGCTGTTACATTCCAGGAGGCGGAGGCGGCCATTAGGGTGTGCTTGAGTCCGTACCCGATGATTGGTGGCTGAAGGGTAACTGCAACCTCGCATGCCTCGGGTCCAGAGGTCCAAGGCACCACAACCAACTGCCTCTTCAGACATATGATGGTAATTAATTAGTTCGATTATTTGATTAATGTAAAATTCACTGAAATATATGAATTATTAGTTGTAGTGATAATTAACCGCGATGCATTTCATAGTTTGATTGTTAGTCGTTGACCATTAGCAAGAATCTGTCAATTAACTTGTATGTAATGGCAGGGTGTCCGTGTTGAACATAGAAGATGGTTGCCCTTCAAGCATCAACAAATTGGAAATTTCAAGCCCTGATGAGATTACAAGCAGGGCGGAAAGGGAATCAACACCATCACGCCAAAACATTGAAGGTGAATAAGTGAACCACTATTTAAGTAAATAGATGAATCATATTTTGTTAGAACTAACCAGTTGCTGCTAATATAATCCTCTCCAGGAAGATCAGTTTCAGACAATATAATCTGCTATTTACTTTCTAATTTCTATGTATTTAAGCATGTTCAAACTCAGTACAATTGTACAAATGGATATATTTTGATTTGGTGACTTGCTAGAGACGATTGTTCTGGACAGAACCTGGACCTTATGATATCTACCTATATATATGTTTCTGGCCGCATGTCTACTTATTCTCTTAAGGCCACAGTAGGACCGATCGACACTAGATATATCTAATAACTGTATCATGGTTTTCGCAAAATTTTTAAAAAATAACTGTATCATGGGATCACATGCCATTCTTTTTGCTGAAAAATCACCTGGCTTTATTGGAAATGAATTACCAGGACAGTTCCTGTGCACATTATGCTTGGTTAACACCTTTCATTTATCACAAACTGATGGGGAATAAACACTAAGTATGCATGTCTTTCTATCCTTCTGATCATAGCCATCTTTGGTGTCAAGTGATATTAAAATTCTGAAACTACACACACATAGTTTAGGGGTTGTTCATACAATAATCTTGATAAGTATGTGTCTGTAAAATCAGCAGAAGTGGTTGTTCCTTTAGGTTGCTAGAAATGCTTTTAGCTACAACATTATTTCTGTCAAAAACATTCCAGCTGCCACATGTGTACTCGTTTCATTGTGTAGTGTATTTCCGAAAATGATAATTCCTACGATTCAAAGTTTTTGGACAAAGGTTCAAACTCGAAGGACGACTGCCGTAGTAGGATGAAGAAATGATGTCGCGCACTGGAGGGTGTTGCCGTCGGCCATGCGTTAGGTGTCTGTTCTACTGGAAGTCGCTCCCAGGAGGGCGTCCATGGTCTATGCCTCGAGAAGCAAAGAAGGGACTCCAACTACATCATTGACGCAGCAGCCGAGCAGAGCATGAAAGCATGTCGTTGATACAAATATTCAGTTGCCACGGCCATTGATACAATAGCGGGGCAGATCATGAATGTCAGAGACACGGTGGAGGTGACGCTACCTTTCTCGTCTTGGCATCATGCAGATACTGGTAGTTTAGATGTTATTTGCCACACTGCGGAGATCTCATGTTCAAGCCCATCGAAAGTGCAGAATTTTGGTAAGATAATCATGATTTCGGTTCCTGCTTAGTAGCCCTTTTATGGACACATCTGAGAATTGTCTCAGTCCATAGGAAATACTGCTTTTGATGTTGATGATTACATACTAATTCATATTAATTCTATGGTGAAGGTTGATGTAAATGATTTTACTTGAGCAGACACTTCTCCTCCCGTCTCATTTACCATCAGTATTGGAATTGGATGTCGTTCCTATTACACAACAAAATGGGCAAGGTGTGTTTCGTAATTTTCATGCTTTATTTTAGACGCTCGAGTTATGATTACTTGATAACACACCTGCATACTGCAGAACAATGGCATGCGTTTGACCACCGAGTAAAGGAGCATTTAGTACTGTTGAGAAAGTACTTAATAGTACTGAAACTCAAATTCAATTCTAGCCCCTCCACCGATTTTCTCAATGCTAGCCCACCTCCCGTCTGATTTTTTTTCCAAAGAAAGAAAAGCCCACCGATTTTCCTCTGATTTTTTTCTAGCATACTCAAATGGATGATCATGAGAGCCCCACCCAGCCCGATCCATCCCCGTACTAATCTTTCCTTGCAAATCTTAACTTTCCTTACCCAGGCCACATATTCCTAAATCACAAACCATTCTACTGAGACAGAGGGTTGACATTTGCTCACTACAGTTGATGCTCTTTCTCACCTACATGATCTAGGCAAACTCAAGAAACAAGGATTGTAAGACTGGCTAGAAATTTCTTAGTTAATTCCATGTTATGAACGGTGTCCTGTACATATTCTCCACCTACATTTCTTATATTCCTTTGATATTTTCATGCATGATATATATTAAATTTTCTCACTAGGATTATCCTTTTAATTTACTTGTACGTTATGTGCTACACTAGGATTATATATTTGTTTTGTGCTACAGGTTAGGTTGCAGTTCAGTGTGGCATTCTGGCATATGTTTCGGGGTACTGGAGGAGATCCTTTTGGTGCACCTACAAAGAACTGGCCTTGGGATGATGGCCCAAATTCCCTGGCCATGGCTAAGAGAATAAGTATGGGAATTACCTGATCTTGTGTCTTAGGTCCATGGCTGGAATCAACAACTTAATTATGCTTCGATTTCTGTTTCGGTGATATCTCAATTCGAGTTCATGAAGAAGCTTGGAGTTGACAGGTGGTGCTTCCATGACAGGGACATCGCCCCTGATGGCAAAACACTCACGGTATGATTTTATTAGAATGATTCTTGAAGTTGCAAGTTGCAACCTCGAGTTAGGGGAATTGAGACAACTAGTGACCGACATTATAGCAGGTTTATTATGATTGTATTTACAAGGGTAAATGACTATGTTTTCAGCACAAGGAATATGGTTGTTGATGGTTTACGCCCCGGCTGCGCCCACATCGTCCAGACACCAAGTTCAAGACCAAGTTCTAACCCCTGTACCCAATCTACCTCCATGGATCGTGTCTCTCACTAACCAAGAGCATCAATTCAACTCAACAGATTGACAAAAGAGATGAACCTAGAGTTTGAGGCTTGGGTAGTGTGGACATTGACCTGATGATGAGTGTTGTATGGTGGTCAAGTGGTGCCATTTCCCCTCGCCACACGCTGCTTAGTGTGCTCTCTGTTGGTGTTTGGCTGCTGCTGCTACTGTAGGTCAAGGTATGTACGTAGCATCTTCTTGCAATGGATTTTGTTTTATGGCTATATACAAATTATTTTGGTATAGATTTGTGATTTTTGTTCCGTCCACTTAACCCAGTATATAGTAGCAGCTTTTGATGTCCTTTCCTCACCGGCGAATGTCAAAATTTATCATGTGTGCATTTTTTTGACTGTAGTATGAATAGTTGTAACATATTCTCTTTAGCCTTGCAGCTCATAGCATCCGCTTGATTCAGTGAGTTTGATTCAGCTATACAAGTTAGGAATCCAAAGAAGTTGGCATAGAATAGATAAATTTGTGTCCACAGATTATTCACAGTAATTTGGTTACTTAAATGCCTAGGATTAAATGCATCCTATTGTGTGAGCATGACAGGACAATTTTATAAAAAATTGATCTGACCTGAAGCCTATATGCCATTTAAGCACTAATTTTTTTCTAACTTCAGAAACATATAGTTGTTTCCTGCTCTCCAATATGCTTTGTCATCAAATTTGTGTATTTAAATCTGGAACAACAGAACTATGAGAATGCAGATAAATAAGAACTGTTCATGTTTTACCAACAGGGCATGCTATGATTACTTTGGTGGAGACATATTTAAGAATGGTGTTATCACTGAATGCCTTGATGTCTGCCAAGGTAAAATAGCGAAAAAAACATTTTCTTTATCCTGCAGGAACAAGCCAGTAGTTATAGGAATTTATCTTTATTTATCGATATATGCAGACAACGATGTTCACGTAGGTAGTTTTGGAATAATTATCTTTTGTGCTTATTGGAAGGTAGAAATATGGTTGACGATACACACCCATTGGCAAAGTTTGAACCAGAGAAAGTTACCTAAAACCATTGCTTCACACCGAGCCGACCTACTTCCCAAAAGATTTTCAATTTCTGTTTACTGAATATTTTTTTCTTGCTGAAACTAGAAGAAGGGAGCAAGCGGCAGAAGATTATGATATTGTTGCTATTGGGAGAAAGAAAGAAAAGGTAGTCCATGGTGGGCCACATCCTACATGGCGGATCGACCATGCGCGTCTATGAGCCTCATATACTCCCCATATTTCGTGTCAATGTGAGAATTTGCGGATAGCCTGGACCAGGGATGATATAAGGGGTCGGGTTGGGTTACCATTTTCCTTCTCTCTCCCGTGCAGTCAATGATTGGGCGTGTCCATAGATTTGAGGGGACCAGCTGGATGTGCTCTAAGATTATTGTGTTTAATAATATGATGTGTGTTAGCCAACTGCCGAAAAAAGATGTGAGTTAGTTTAGACGAGATTGTTCTCGGTAATATTAACTCAGTGAGTAGTACCTTATCTTTTTTTCCAAAGGCCCGTGGCAACGCACGGGCGTTTTACTAGTATTGCATAAGAAGCAGGTGACATGTAATTGCATTACTTTATCGCTATGCGATAGCAATAGTTGCAAAAGCAATAGCTGGTGAGACGACCATGTGACGACGCGTTGATAAAAGATCAAGATGATGGAGATCATGGTGTCATGACGGTAACAATGGAGATCATGACAGTACTTTGGAGATGGAGATCAAAAGCACAAGATGATGATGACCATATCATGTCACATATGTTGATTGCATGTGATGTTTATCTTTTATACATTTTATTTTGCTTACTTTGGCGGTAGCTTTATAAGATGATCTCTCACTAAATTTCAAGGTATAAGTGTTCTCCCTGAGTATGCACTGTTGCGACAGTTCGTCATGCCGAGACACCACGTGATGATCGGGTGTGATAAGCTCTACGTTCACATACAACGGGTGCAAGCCAGTTTTGCACACGCAGAATACTCGGGTTAAACTTGACAAGCCTAGCATATGCAGATATGGCCTCAAAACATTGGAGACCGAAAGGTCGAGCATGAATCATATAGTAGATGTGATCAACATAGTGATGTTCACCATTGAAAACTACTCCATCTCACATGATGATCGGACATGGTTTAGTTGATTTGGACCACGTGATCATTTAGATGACTAAAGGGATGTCTATCTAAGTGGGAGTTCTTAAGTAATATGATTAATTGAACTTTAATTTATCATGAACTTAGTCCTGGTAGTATTAGCATATCTATGTTGTAGATCAATAGCTTGCGATGTAGCTCCCCGTTTATTTTTTATATGTTTCTAGAGAAATATAAGTTGAAAGATGATAGTAGCAATGATGCGGACTTGGTCCGTGATCTGAGGATTTTCCTCATTGCTGCACAGAAGAATTATGTTCTTGATGCACCGCTAGGTGATAGACCTATTGCAGGAGCAGATGCAGACGTTATGAATGTTTTAACAAAATCTCAGTATGATGACTACTTGATAGTTTAGTGCACCATGCTTTACGGCTTAGAACTGAGACTTCAAAAATGTTTTGAATGCCATGGAGCATATAAGATGTTCCAAGAGTTGAAATTGGTATTTCATACTCATGCCCGTATGAAGAGGTATGCGACCTTTGATAGTACTTTGCCTACAAGATGGAGGAGAATAGCTCAACCAGTGAGCATGTACTCAGATTGTCTGGGTATTACAATTACTTGAATCAAGTGGGAGTTAATCTTCGAGATAAGATAGTAATTGACAAAGTTCTCTAGTCAGTATCTCCAAGTTACTAAAACTTCGTGATGAACTATAATATGCAAGGGATGACGAAATTATTCCCGAGCTCTTCGCGATGCTGAAATCGACGAAGGTAGAAATCAAGAAAGAGCATCAAGTGTTGATGGTTAACAAGACCACTAGTTTCAAGAAGAGGGCTCATGGATAGAAGGGGAACTTCAAGAAGAACGGCAAGCAAGTTGTTGCTCAAGTGAAGAAGCCCAAGTCTGGACCTAAGCCTGAGACTGAGTGCTTCTACTGCAATGGAAATGGTCACTGGAAGTGGAACTACCCTAGATACTTGGCGGATAAGAAGGATGTCAAAGTGAACAAATGTAATTTGATATACATGTTATTTATATGTACTTTACTAGTGTTTATAGCAACCCCTTGGCATTTGATACTGTTTCAGTTGCTAAGAGTAGTAACTCGAAACGGGAGTTGCAGAATGAACAAAAACTAGTTAAGGGTGAAGTGACGATGTGTGTGTGAAGTAGTTCCAAGATTGATATGATCATTATCGCACACTCCCTATACTTTCGGGATCAGTGTTGAACCTAAATAAATGTTATTTGGTGTTTTTGTTGAGCATGAATATGATTTGATCATGTTTATTGCAATACATATATTCATTTAAGTCAGAGAATAATTGTTGTTCTGTTTACATGAATAAAACCTTCTATGGTCATACACCCAATAAAAATGGTTTGTTGGATCTCGATTGTAGTGATACACATATTCATAAAATTGAAGCCAAAAGATGCAAAGTTTATAATGATAGTGCAACTTATTTGTGGCACTACCGTTTAGGTCATATTGGTGCAAAGCGCATGAAGAAACTCCATACTGATGGGCTTTTGGACTCACCTGATTATGAATCACTTGATGCTTGTGAACCATGCCTCATGGGCAATATGACTAAAACTCCGTTCTCCGGAACAATGGAGCGAGTAACAAACTTATTGGAAATAATACATACTGATGTATGCGGTCCGATGAGTGTTGATGCTCACGGTGGGTATCGTTATTTTCTGACCTTCACAGATGATTTGAGCAGATATGGGTATATCTACTTGATGATACATAAGTCTGAGACATTTGAAAAGTTCAAAGAATTTCAGAGTGAAGTGGAAAATCATCGTAACAAGAAAATAAAGTTTTTACAATCTGATCGCGGAGGAGAATATTTGAGTTATGAGTTTGGTCTTCATTTGAAACAATGCGAAGTAGTTTCGCAACTCACGCCACCTGGAACACCACAGCATAATGGTGTGTCCGAACGTCGTAACCGCACTTTATTAGATATGGTGCGATCTATGATGTCTCTTACCGATTTACCACTATAGTTTTGGGGTTATGCATTAGAGACAGCTGCATTCACGTTAAATAGGGCACCATCTAATCCGTGAGACGACACCATATGAATTGTGGTTGGCAAGGAACCTAAACTGTCATTTCTTAAAGTTTGGGGCTGCAATGCTTATGTGAAAAAGTTTCAGTCTAATAAGCTCAAACCCAAATCGGAGAAGTATGTCTTCATAGGATACCCAAAGGAGACTGTTGGGTACACCTTCTATCACATATCCGAAGGCAAGATATTCGTTGCTAAAACATGGATCCTTTCTAGAGAAGGAATTTCTCTTGAAAGAAGTGAGTGGGAGGAAAGTAGAACTTGATGAGGTAATTGTACCTTCTCCCGAATTGGAAAGTAGTTCATCACAGAAATCAGTTCCGGTGATGCCTACACCAATTAGTGAGGAAGTTAATGATGATGATCATGAAACTTCAGATCAAATTACTACCGAACCTCGTAGGTCAACCAAAGAACGTTCCGCACCAGAGTGGTACTATAATCCGGTTTTGGAGGTCATGTTACTAGACCATGACAAACCTACGAACTGTGAGGAAGCGACAATGAGCCCAGATTCCGTGAAATGGTGTAAGGCCATGAAATCTGAGATAGGATCTATGTATAAAAACAAAGTATGGACTTTGGTGGAATTACCCGATGATCGGCAAGCCATTGAGAATAAATGGATCTTTAAGAGGAAGACGGACGCTGATGGTAGTGTTACTATCTACAAAGCTCAACTTGTTGTGAAAGGTTTTTGACAAGTTCAAGGTGTTGATTACGATGAGATTTTCTCACTCGTAGCGATGCTTAAGTATGTCCGAATCATGTTAGCAATTGCCACATTTTATGAAATCTGGCAAATGGATAACAAAACTGCATTCCTTAATGGATTTATTAAATAAGAGTTGTATATGATGCAACCAGAATGTGTTGTCAATCCTAAAGGTGCTAACAAAATGTGCAAGCTCCAGCGATCCATCTATGGACTGGTGCAAGCATCTCGGAGTTCGAATATATGCTTTGATAAGTTGATCAAAGCATATAGTTTTATACAGACTTGCGGTGAAGCCCGTATTTACAAGAAAGTGAGTGGGAGCACTACAACCTTTCTGATAAGTATATGTGTGTGACATATTGTCGATCGAAAATGATGTAGAATTTTCTGGAAAGCATAAAGGAGTGTTTGAAAGGAGTTTTTCAAAGAAAGACCTCGGTGAAGATTCTTACATATTGAGCATCAAGATCTATAGAGATAGATCAAGACGCTTGATAAGTTTTTTCAATGAGTACATACCTTGAAAAGTTTTTGAAGTAGTTCAAAATGGAACAGTCAAAGAAAGAGTTCTTGCATGTGTTGCAAGGTGTGAAGTTGAGTAAGACTTAAAGCCTGACCACAACAAAAAATCACTAGTAGAAAACAGGGCCATGGTTCGAGCCTGGCCAGCCCATTAGTCCCAGCTCATTCACGAACTAGGACCCATGGGGGGCATTTGTCCCGGCTCATGAGCCCAGGGGGCCGGCCGGGGCCTCGTGGCCATTGGTCCCGGTTCGTCTGGACCTATTTGTGTCGGTTCTAGGCATGAACCAGGACCTATGGTCGTCGCTCCTAGCCCACAGCCATTAGTCTCGGTTCATGGCTCGAACCGGGACAGAAGGTGGAGCTTTAGTCCTGGTTGCTGTCACGAACCAGGACAAATGAGTTGCCTATATATACCCCACCGCCGCAGCAGAGCATTCCACAGTGCTCTGTTTTTTGCTCGCCAGCGAGGGGAGGGCATTTGGGTGCTCTAGCTCACCTCCTATGCACATGAGGTGTTCGATGAAATGCCCGAGCCACACTAGTTAAGCTTTCTCCTCTTGAAGCTCGACCTCCGAGCTCCATTTTTCCCGTGATTTGTCTAGGTTTAGCGGTCTGTCACGCCCCATCCCCATCTTCACCGCCGTCGATCGCCCGTGCCGATCTCGTCGCTGGCACCACCGTGGTGAGCCTCTTGTTCTTATCTTCTTTTTGAAAGAAAAAACATTCGTACTTTAGATAGATACTTGTCTAATTTTCTTACTTTTGACACACATAATTATATATAATGCACGCAGATGAACCGGCAATGGATGTACGGTGATAGACACACCTCCGAGTACATTAAGGGCATGCATAATTTTCTCGAAGTGGCTGAGGCAAACAAGCAGAATGGTTTTATGTGATGTCCATGCCCTAGCTGTGGGAATACATGGTCTTACTCTGACTCGAAAACCCTTCACACCCACCTGATTTATAAGGGTTTCATGCCACACTATAATGTTTGGACCAAGCACGGAGAAATAGGGGTTATGATGGAAGACAATGAAGAAGAAGAGGACGATGACAACTATGTGCCCCCTGAATATGGTGATGCTGCAACGGGGGAAGCTGCTGAAGATCAAGAGGAACCAGACGATGTGCCCGATGATGATGATCTCCGCTGGGTCATTATCGATGCAAGGAAACAATGCGAAAGTCAAAAGGAGAAGCTGAAGTTCGATCGCATGTTAGAGGATCACTAAAAAGGTTGTACCCCAATTGCGAAGATGGCAACACAAAGCTCGGTACTGTACTAGAATTGCTGCAGTGGAAGGCAGAGAATGCTGTGCCTGACAAAGGATTTGAGAAGCTACTGAAAATATTGAAGAAGAAGCTTCCAAAGGATAACGAATTGCCCGACAGTAGGTACGCAACAAAGAAGGTCGTATGCCCTCTAGGATTGGAGGTGCAGAAGATACATGCATGCCCTAATGACTGCATCCTCTACCACGGTGCATACAAGGATTTGAACGCATGCCCAGTATGCGGTGCATTGCGGTATAAGATCAGACGAGATGACCCTGGTGATGTTGACGGCGCGCTTCGCAGGAAAAGGGTTCCTGCGAAGGTGATGTGGTATGCTGCTATAATACCACAGTTGAAATGACTGTTCAGAAACAAAGAGCATGCCAAGTCGATGCGATGGCACAGTGAGGACCGTAAGAAAGACGGGAAGTTGAGAGCACCCGCTGACGGGTCGCAGTGGAGAAAAATCGAGAGAAAGTACTGGGCTGAGTTTACAGGTGATCCAAGGAACGCATGGTTTGGTTTAAGCGCGGATGGCATTAATCCTTTCGGGGAGCAGAGCAGCAATCACAGCACCTAGCCCGTGACTCTATGTATGTATAACCTTCCTCCTTGGATGTGCATGAAGCGGAAGTTCATTATGATGCCAGTTCTCATCCAAGGCCCTAAGCAGCCCGACAACGACATTGATGTGTACCTAAGGACATTAGTTCAAGAACTTTTACAGCTGTGGAATGGAAATGGTGTACGTGCGTGGGATGAGCACAAACAGGAGGAATTTAACCTACACACATTGTTGTTTGTAACCATCAACGATTGGCCCGCTCTCAGTAACCTTTCAGGACAGACAAACAGGGATACCACGCATGCACGCACTGTTTAGCTGACATCGAAAGTATATACCTGGACAAATGCAGGAAGAATGTGTACATGGGCCATCGTTGATTTTTTCCGACCAACCATCAATGTCGAAAGAAAGGCAAGCATTTCAAAGGCGAGGCAGATCACCGGAAGAAGCCCACCATGCGTACCGGTGATCACGTACTTTCTATGGTCAATGATTTACACGTAATCTTTGGAAAGGGTCCCGGCAGACTAGCTATTCCGAATGACGCTGAGGGATGCGCACCCATGTGGAAGAAGAAATCTATGTTTTGGGACCTACCCTCCTGGAAAGACCTAGAGGTCCGCTCTTCAATCGACGTGATGCATGTGACGAAGAACCTTTGCGTGAACCTGCCAGGCTTCTTGGGCATGTATGGGAAGACAAAAGATACACCCGAGGCACGGGAGGACCTGCAACGTTTGCACGAAAAAGACAGCATGCCTCCAAAGCAGTATGAAGGTCCTGCCAGCTACGCTCTTACCAAAGAAGAGAAGGAAATCTTCTTTGAATGCCTACTCAGTATGAAGGTCCCGACTGGCTGCTCGTCGAATATAAAGGGAATAATAAATATCCCAGAGAAAAAGTTCCAGAACCTTAAGTCTCATGACTGCCACGTGATTATGACGCAACTGCTTTCGGTTGCATTGAGGGGGCTTCTACTGGAAAACATCCGATTAGCAATTGTGAAGCTATGTGCATTCCTCAATGCAATCTCTTAGAAGATGATCGATCCAGAAATCATACCAAGGCTAAGGAGTGATGTTGCGCAATGTCTTGTCAATTTCGAGATGGTGTTCCATCCTTCTTCAATATCATGACGCACGTCCTAGTTCATCTAGTCGACGAGATTGTCATTGTGGGCCCCGTATTTCTACACAATATGTTCCCCTTTGAGAGGTTCATGGGAGTCCTAAAGAAATATGTCCGTAACCGCGCTAGGCCAGAAGGAAGCTTCTCCATGGGCCATAAAACAGAGGATGTCATTGGGTGTTGTGTTGACTTCATTCCTGGCCTTAAGAAGATAGGTCTCCCTAAATTGCAGTATGAGGGGAGACTGACTGGAAAAGGCACGCTTGGAGGGGACTCAATAATATGCAGGGACGGGCATTCTTGGTCTCAAGCACACTACACAGTTCTACAGAACTCTACCTTGGTGACCCTGTATGTCGATGAACACAAGAACAGTCTGCGCTCCAAACACCCGGAGCAGTGTGACGACTGGATTACATGTGAACACATCAGGACTTTCAGCAGTTGGTTGGAAACACGTCTCAGAGGTGACAACACTGTTTGTGATGAGTTGTACTCGTTGTCCAGGAGACCATCTTCGATTGTATTGACTTACAAAGGATACGAGATAAATGGGAATACATTTTACACAATCGCCCAAGATCAAAAGAACACCAACCAAAACAGCGGTGTCCTCTTTGATGCAACAACCAAGAGGGGAAATGACACATATTATGGTTACATAGTGGACATATGGGAAGTTGACTACGGACATGATTTCAAAGTCCCTTTGTTTAAGTGCAAATGGGTCAATCAGTCAGGAGGCGGGGTACATGTAGACCCACAGTACGGAATGACAACTGTGGATCTGAACAATCTTGGGTACACTGACGAACCGTTCGTCCTAGCCAATGATGTTGCACATGTTATCTATGTGAAGGACATGTCTACCAAACCAAGAAAAAGAAAATATAAGGAAGCGAATACATCATACGATGAGCCAAAGCGCCACATAGTTCTTTCAGGAAAAAGGGACATCGTGGGAGTGGAGGGTAAGATAGACATGTCTGAAGATTATGAAAAGTTTCATGAAATTCCTCCCTTCAAAGTCAAGGCTGACCCAAGCATCCTGATAAACGATGAAGATTATCCATGGTTACGGCGCAATAAGCAAAGGACACAAGCGAAGAAGAAGTGAAGACTTTCTCTCCATAACTATTATGATGATACCATGCCAACTTTCAACCTTTTCGTAGTTCATTTGAAAATGCATGTTGTAACAGACGAGTTTCCGTATGAAACCCTAAAAATTGATGATGTGACTTTGAATGTTGCATTTTGAACACACAAGAAGTCCAGAGTTGTAATAAGTTATTAAAAATTAAAGAGAGGCGCAATGCTCACCTGCACGTTGCTTAGCTTCATGCCTTAGAACCGGTACCAAATTAAATGCCTTTGTAACAACCTTAGAACTGGTACTAAAGGAATCAACTAAAAAGCTTTTATAAACCTCTAGTATTATTGAAACTAAAATTATATAGAACTTATGCAATTAAAATTATCAAAGTATTTTCTGTTCAAAATTTTAAAAGCAAAAAGAATTTTCATAAAATAAATACAAAAATCAAAAAATAAAATAAAATAAATAAGTATAAACAAAATAAACTTTTATAAATAAGTAGAAACAAAATAAAATAAACTAAAATAAATAAGTAGAAACAAAATAAAATAAAATAAAATAAACTTTTATAAAATAAATAAGTAGAAACAAAATAAAGTAAAATAAAATAAACTATAATAAAATAAAATTAATAAACCTTAATAAAATAAATACAAATAGCAACACTAAGTATTTTGTTGTAAGTAGAAACAAAAATAAAAAAAATCAAGCAACAAAGAAAACAAAAAAACTGGAAAAAAATAAAACATGCCACATACTGGGCCACCACGGCCTCAATACGACTAGAAACCCAGCTATTTGGGCTAGGATTCAGCCCCGTAGAAGGCCCAGCAGGCCCACGGGCAAAGCAGTGTCAGATTAGGCCCATAGGCCTGCAGTTCAGAGGAGTTCGAGAGAGAGGAGGCAACGGAGATTATAAACAAGTGTTTGATGCTCTAAACTAGCGAGGTGGGACTAAACTCCCGCCACCACGCCGTTCTGCAAGGCCATTGGTCCCGGTTGGTGGCATGAACCGGGACCAATGCCCACCTTTGGTACCGGTTGGTGCCACCAACCGGGACCGATGCCCACCTTTAGTCCCGGTTGGTGCCGCCAACCGGGACCAAAGGCCTCTGCTCCCCGCCCTTTGGGCTACTGAAAAGAGACCTTTGGTCCCGGTTTGTGGAACCAACCGGGACTAAAGTGCGACATTGGTCCCGGTTGTTTGTCGTGAACCAGGACCAATGCTTCGTCTATATAAGCAGCACTCATGAAAATTTTCATTCAGTTCGTCTTGCCCCACCCAATGACGCTGCCAGTCTGCCCCTCTGCCTCGCCGTCGCCGTCATTTCCCCCGCCTCTGATGCCATCCCGCACCTCCCTGTTGCCACCCCGCGCCACCCCTGCCCCGATGCCGCCGGCCCTGCCTCCTCTCCTCGCCCGGCGCCGCGCCCTTACCCCACCGTCGCCGTCGTCGTGCCCTGCTTCCTCATCGTCGTCGCTATCCCCGTGCCCTGCTTCCTTGTCGCCGCCCCCCTGAAGTGAGCTCAATCTCCTCGTCACCGGGTGCCCTATATGCATATGCATTTTCTAGCTAATTAAGTTTAGCCAGGTAGTTGTATTAATTTAGATGTGTAGTCGTATTAATTTTGATGTTTAGTTCTTGTAATTTGTTCATAAAAGAATATGCAATAGTTAGAATTTTTTTCTGTTCATAGATTTTTTTGGTGATATTATTGTTGAATATGCAAATGTTTGTATGTTCATATGCAAAGAATATGTCAATTTTTTTCATAGAAATCTTATGATTTTTTTCTGTTGTAATTTTGTTCATAGATTTTTTATTTTGTTCATAGAATTTTTATGATTTTTTTTCTGTTGCAATTTTGTTCATAAAATTTTTATGATTTTTTTGTTCATAGAATTTTCTTTGTCAATTTATGTATATGTTCATATTGTGTATGTATAGGAAAATTGTGTATGATCAAAGTCATTTATGTATATGTTCATATTTAGAAGAAAAAGCAGGAGAGGAAAAAGGAAAATAAGAAGAGGAAGAAGGAGAAGAAGAAGAAGAAGAAGAAGAAGAAGAAGAAGAAGAGGAGAGGAAGAAGAGGAGAAATAAATATGAAGATGAGAAAGAAGAAAAAAAAGGAGAAGAAGAAGAAATAGAATAATATTATTCTATTTTTTCTTCTTCTCCTCTATTCCTTTCTTCTTCTCCTCTTTTTTTTCTTCTTTTTTTTCTTCGATCTCCTCCTCTATTCCTTTCTTCTTCTCCTCTTTTTTCTTCTTCTTCTTCCACTTCTTATTTTTATCGGGTATGTCGTTGTTGATATACCCCCCCTACCCAATAACTTTTAGTAAGTACTACTTAGAACGTGTTTAATATAATTAGTTAGAAAAATAATAGAACTAGTTAAACTAGTTTATTTTTAGTAAGTACTACTTTATTTTATTTATAGTAAGTGCTTAGTAGTTGAACTAGTTGATTTAATAAAACTACTTTATTTTACTATAGAAGTAGTTTATTTTTAGTAAGTACTACCTTATATTATTTATAGTAAGTGCTTAGTAGTTGAACTAGTTGATTTAATAAAACTACTTTATTTTACTATAGAAGTAGTTTATTTTTAGCAATAAAATTAATAGAACTAGTTTATTTTTTTACTTCAAGCAATTATTCCCGCATCGACGTCGATGATGCCTATCCCGCATCCTCGTCGTCGACTCGGCAGAGGAGGCCTACTTGATCAGAGGGGCCATGTCCGGGACTGGGCTCCGCCGGGCTAGTATTGGGAGGTGCTACCTTCCAGGGGGTGTAGGTTGGTCAGGAGGCAGCCCATCGTTGACCCAATCCTTGTTTGGTGGCGGTCGCATGGGCCAGTGACGGTGCCGAGGCTTCCGGACACCGCGGGGTGGTACGTCACCGTGTTAGCGAGGAGGACGAGCATGTCCGTCGCTACATAGTTGCGTTGGAGGGCAGGTTCGACAATACCTAGCAGGTTCTTCAAGGATCTCACTGGAGCTATGATCCTGTGATGGTTCCTTCTGTTTGGGTGTCCACCGCCCGCGCTGATAATCGTTGGGCGCTATGGTTCTAGCTGTATTAGCGATGCTATATGTATGATACTATTCGAGGTGTATTAGTGATAATATTCGACGATGTACGGACGCAAGAGATGATGTAGTTTTGCTTATAATTGAATGCATGCTAATTTGAATACTACTTTATTTTACGATCTGGTTTTGCTTATTGAATGCTCAAATTGGAAACTACTCCTACTTTGAATGCTAAAATTGGAGAGAACTATGCAAGGTGTATGCATTTGATTAGTTGATAGCTTATAGGTTTTTTGTTTTTGCAGAAATCTAGGAGCCCCCTCCATCATCCTCGTCGTCGTCCCCGTCACCGACCCCCCTCCGACCTCGAGGTGAGACCAGCCAAATCTCCATGTCAATATGAGTCCTATAAGATACTTTGAAATGTTTTTGCTCATATTTTCAACCATTGAAATGTAACATCCATCAAGTTTGAATGCTCATATGATGTAGATAAAAATATGTATATTTCCGTTCTGGCAAATTTCAGGCGCTCGATATGTCCTTTTTTATAAAGATAATTAAACGATATTTCGGGTTGACTTTAAGTGTGTCGCGTCTCCACCATATATGAGAGGACGAAGAATCCCGACTGTTGTCGTGGGGGTAGCTTCTCCTTTGTTCCCGTGTGCTAGGCAATTTGGTGTAATGCACTCGGGAACGAAAGGAGGAGCTACCATCACCGACGGTCGCAAATGTCAGAGAGGAATCAGTGAGGGAGAGCCTCCACCATATATGAGAGGACGAAGAATCCCGACTGTTGTCGTGGGGGTAGCTTCTCTTTTGTTCCCGTGTGCTAGACAATTTGGTGTAATGCACTCGGGAACGAAAGGAGGAGCTACCATCACCGACGGTCGAATATATACACCACATGAGCTGAGAGTTTTCAAGAAAAGACTCGACAGACCGATAGTCAACCCGTGATGAATAATAATGTTCTAATTTAGTTTGTGTACATATATTTAATTGTACAAGTTTAATCTTTGATTTATGAACATAGGAAATGTCGTACTCGGACGACAAAAGTCTCCCGGGGGAGTACGACTGGTGCCACAACGACCGAGGTATGTGCGACAGGTTCCTTCAGCTGGACGAAGATCGACGCTTCAGCATTAAGCTCGAGGAGACCTTTGATGTTGGAACGGTACACAACAACGACAAGTATTTTTTTCTTAATTAAGCATGACTTCAACTATTTCAACGTGTACTTATCATCTTTTACAATTCGACTAGCTTATCCCATGCTATGCAAGACGTTATGTCTTGGACAGGATGGGTTTTGAAGACCATGAAAGTATGCAAACAAAGAAAATTCACCTAAGGACCCATCATGGTATGGATTTTGAAGTAAATCTGTACAATTCTGAGAGCGTAACCCATTTTGATTACAAAAATTGGGAAACACTTTGCAAGATGTATGGTTTTTATGAGGATATGCTTGTCACCATGGATCTTGGTGATCCTGAAATTGAGCAAGACAATATGGAGATTTGGGTCCTTGTTGATACACCTCCAATTCTACCGCTATGTGAGTTTCCCAAACATAGTTATTAACTAATTTATATTGTTTATTTCAAAATAGTTGACAACTTATTTCCATTGATAGCTTATTTCCATTCTTCAAAGAATGTGCGGAAGATGGTAGACAGAACCTACTACACAGATGGCTTTGAATTAACTTATCAGGAGAAAAATCATCTGATCGTATTTTGTACTGATCGTGATGACATCCCACAAACTCCGATCTAGCAAAGCTTCACAGGAGAGTTCCTTCAGCACGATGATGTGATGACGGTGATGATGTTGCTACCGACTAAGGGCTTCGCCTAAGCACCGCTATGATATGAGCGAGGTGGAATATGGTGGAGGGGGGCACCGCACACGGCTAAGAGATCTAGAGATCAATTGTTGTGTCTAGAGGTGCCTCCCTGCCCCCGTATAGAAAGGAGCAAGGGGGGAGAGGCGGCCGTCCAAGGAGGGCGCACCAAGGGGGGAGTCCTACTCCCACCGGGAGTAGGACTCCTCCTTTTCCTTGTTGGAGTAGGAGAAGGGAAGGAAGGGAGAGAGGAGGAAAAGGAAAAGCCCCCCCCCTCATTGTCCAATTCGAACTAGATGGGGAGGGGCACGCGGCTGCCCTGGCCGCCCCTCCTCTTCTCCCACTAAGGCCCATTAGGGCTAATATACTCCCCGGGGGGTTCCGGTAACCCCCCGGTACTCCGGTAAATGTCTGAAACCTCACGAAACACTAGTGGTGTCCGAACATAGTCATCCAATATATCGACCTTTACGTCTCGACCATTTCAAGACTCCTCGTCATGTCCGTGATCATATCCGGGACTCCGAACTACCTTCGGTACATCAAAACACAAAAACGCATAATACCGATCGTCACCAAACTTTAAGCATGCGGACCCTACGAGTTCGAGAACTATGTAGACATGACCGAGACACGTCTCCGGTCAATAACCAATGGCGGAACCTGGATGCTCATATTGTCTCCCACATATTCTACGAAGATCTTTATCGGTCAAACCGCATAACAACATACGTTGTTCCCTTTGTCATCGGTATGTTACTTGCCCGAGTTTTGATCGTCGGTATCTCAATACTTAGTTCAATCTTGTTACCGACAAGTCTCTTTACTTGTTCCGTAATACATCATCCCGCAACTAACTCATTCGTTACAATGCTTGCAAGGCTTATAGTGATGTGCATTACCGAAAGGGCCCAGAGATACCTCTCCGACAATTGGAGTGACAAATCCTAATCTTGAAATACGCCAACTCAACAAGTACGTTCGAAGACACCTGTAGAGCACCTTTATAATCACCCATTTACGTTGTGATGTTTGGTAGCACACAAAGTGTTCCTCCGATAAAGGGGAGTTGCATAATCTCATAGTCATAAGAACATGTATAAGTCATGAAGAAAGCAATAGCAACATACTAAACGATCAAGTGCTAAGCTAACGGAATGGGTCAAGTCAATCACATCATTCTCCTAATGATGTTATCCCGTTAATCAAATGACAACTCATGTCTATGGTTAGGAAACACAACCATATTCGATTAACGAGCTAGTCAAGTAGAGGCATACTAGTGACACTATGTTTGTCTATGTAACTGTTCAAGATATCTTCCGATATGCCGATAAATCTGCCGATTTATTGCTTACCCGTGTCTAACCGATAAGATAAGTCGACCGATAAATCAACCGATATGGCGATAAATCGACCGATATGCCGATAAACTAGCCGATTTATCCCTTATCATGGGTCGACCGATAAGTTCCCGATAAGCGATATCCTCAACATTAGTATTCACACATGTATTATGTTTCCGGTTAATGCAATTCTAGCATGAATAATAAACATTTATCATGATATGAGGAAATAAACAATAACTTTATTATTGCCTCTACGGCATATTTCCTTCAGTCTCCCACTTGCACTAGAGTCAATAATCTAGATTACATTGTAATGATTCTAACACCCATGCAGTCTTGGTGTTGATCATGTTTTGCTCGTGGAAGAGGCTTAGTCAACGGGTCTGCAACATTCAGATCCGTATGTATCTTGCAAATCTCTATGTCTCCCACCCGGACTTGGTCCCGGATGGAATTGAAGCGTCTCTGGATGTGCTTGGTTCTCTTGTGAAATCTGGATTCCTTTACCAAGGCAATTGCACTAGTATTGTCACAAAAGATTTTCATTGGACCCGACGCACTAGGTATGACACCTAGATCGGATATGAACTCCTTCATCCAGACTCCTTCATTTGCTGCTTCCGAAGCAGCTATGTACTCCGCTTCACACGTAGATCCCGCCACAACGCTTTGTCTAGAACTGCACCAACTGACAGCTCCACCGTTTAATTTAAACATGTATCCAGTTTGCGATTTAGAATCATCCGGATCAGTGTCAAAGCTAGCATCGACGTAACCATTTACGACGAGCTCTTTGTCACCTCCATATACGAGAAACATATCCTTAGTCCTTTTCAGGTATTTCTAGATGTTCTTGACCGCTGTCTAGTGATCCACTCCTGGATTACTTTGGTACCTCCCTGCTAGGCTAATAGCAAGACACACATCAGGTCTGGTACATAGCATTGCATACATGATAGATCCTATGGCTGAAGCATAGGGAACATCTTTCATTTTCTCTCTATCTTCTGCACTGGTCGGGAATTGAGTCTGACTCAACTTCACACCTTGTAACACAGGCAAGAACCCTTTCTTTGCTTGATCCATTTTGAACTTTCTGAAAACTTTGTCAAGGTATGTGCTTTGTGAAAGTCCTATCAAGCGTCTTGATCTATCTCTGTACATCTTGATGCCCAATATGTAAGCAACTTCACCGAGGTCTTTCATTGAAAAACTCTTAATGAAATATCCTTTTATGCTATCCAGAAATTCTATGTCATTTCCAGTTAGTAATATGTCATCCACATATAATATGAGAAATGCTACTGAGCTCCCACTCACTTTCTTGTAAATACAGGCTTCTCCAAAAGTCTGTATAAAACCATATGCTTTGATCACACTATCAAAACGTTTATTCCAACTCCAAGAGGCTTGCACCAGTCCATAAATGGATCGCTGGAGCTTGCACACTTTGTTAGCTCCTTTTGGATCGACAAAACCTTCCGGTTGCATCATATACAACTCTTCTTCCAGAAATCCATTCAGGAATGCAGTTTTGACATCCATTTGCCAAATTTCATAATCATACAATGCGGCAATTGCTAACATGATTCAGATAGACTTAAGCATCGCTACGGGTGAGAAAGTCTCGTCGTAGTTAACTCCTCGAACTTGTCGAAAACCTTTCGCAACAAGTCGAGCTTTGTAGATAGTAACATTATTGTCAGCGTCAGTCTTCTTCTTGAAGATCCATTTATTCTCTATTCCTTGCCGATCATCGGGCAAGTCAACCAAAGTTCACACTTTGTTCTCATACATGGATCCCATCTCAGATTTCATGGCCTCAAGCCATTTAGTGGAATCTGGGCTCACCATCGCTTCTTCATAGTTTGTAGGTTCACCTTGGTCAAGTAACATGACCTCCAGAATAGGATTACCGTACCACTCTGGTGCGGATCTTACTCTGGTTGACCTATGAGGTTCGGTAGTAACTTGATCTGAAGTTTCATGATCAACATCATTAGCTTCCTCACTAATTGGTGTAGGAGTCACGGGAACCGGTATGTGTGATGAACTACTTTCCAATAAGGGAGCAGGTACAATTACCTCATCAAGTTCTACTATACTCCCACTCACTTCTTTCGAGAGAAACTCCTTCTCTAGAAAGGATCCATTCTTAGCAACGAATGTTTTGCCTTCAGATCTATGATAGAAGGTGTACCCAACAGTTTCCTTTGGGTATCCTATGAAGACACATTTCTCCGATTTAGGTTCAAGCTTATCAGGTTGAAGCTTTTTCACATAAGCATCGCAGCCCCAAACTTTAAGAAACGACAACTTTGGTTTCTTGCCAAACCACAGTTCAGAAGGCGTCGTCTCAATGGATTTCGATGGTGCCCTATTTAACGTGAATGCAATCGTCTCTAAAGCATAACCTTAAAACGATAGCGGTAAATCAATAAGAGACATCATAGATCGCACCAAATCTAGTAAAGTACTATTACAACGTTCGGACACACCATTACGCTGTGGTGTTCTGGGTGGCGTGAGTTGTGAAACTATTCCGCATTGTTTCAAATGTAGACCAAACTCGTAACTCAAATATTCTCCTCCACGATCAGATCATAGAAACTTTATTTTGTTGTTACGATGATTTTCCACTTCACTCTGAAATTCTTTGAACTTTTCAAATGTTTCAGACTTATGTTTCATTAAGTACATATACCCATATCTGCTCAAATCATCTATGAAGGTGAGAAAACAATGATACCCGCCGCGAGCCTCAATATTCATCGGACCACATACATCAGTATGTATGATCTCCAACAAATCTGTTGCTCGCTCCATTGTTCCGGAGAACGGCATTTTAGTCATCTTACGCATAAGGCATGGTTCGCAAGTACCAAGTGATTCATAATCAAGTGATTCCAAAAGTCCATCAGTATGGAGTTTCTTCATGCACTTTACACCAATATGACCCAAACGGCAGTGCCACTAATAAGTTGCACTATCATTATCAACTCTGCATCTTTTGGCTTTAACATTATGAATATGTGTATCACTACTATCGAGATTCAACAAAAATAGACCACTCTTCAAGGGTGCATGGCCGTAAAAGATATTACTCATATAAATAGAACAACCATTATTCTCAGATTTAAATGAATAACCGTCTCGCATCAAACAAGATCCAGATATAATGTTCATGCTTAACGCTGGCACCAAATAACAATTATTCAGGTCTAAAACTAATCCCGAAGGTAGATGTAGAGGTAGCATGCCGACGGCGATCACATCGACTTTGGAACCATTTCCCACGCACATCGTCACCTCATCCTTAGCCAGTCTTCGCTTAATCCGTAGTCCCTGTTTCGAGTTGCAAATATTAGCAATAGAACCAGTATCAAATACCCAGGTGCTACTGCGAGCTCTAGTAAGGTACACATCAATAACATGTATATCACATATACCTTTGTTCACCTTGCCATCCTTCTTATCCGCCAAATACTTGGGGCAGTTCCGCTTCCAGTGACCAGTCTGCTTGTAGTAGAAGCACTCAGTCGCAGGCTTAGGTCCAGACTTGGGTTTCTTCTCTTGAGCAGCAACTTGTTTGCCGTTCTTCTTGAAGTTCCCCTTTTTCTTCCCTTTACCCTTTTTCTTGAAACTGGTGGTCTTGTTGACCATCAACACTTGATGCTCCTTTTTTATTTCTACCTCCGCAGCCTTTAGCATTGCGAAGATCTCGGGAATCGTCTTATCCATCCCTTGCATATTATAGTTCATCACGAAGCTCTTGTAGCTTGGTGGCAGTGATTGAAGAATTTTGTCAATGACACTATCATCCGGAATATTAACTCCCTGTTGAATCAAGTGATTGTTATACCCAGACATTTCGAGTATATGTTCACTGACAGAACTATTATCCTCCATCTTGCAGCTATAGAAATTATTGGAGACTTCATATCTCTCAATTCGGGCATTTGCTTGAAATATTAACTTCAACTCCTGGAACATCTCATATGCTACATGACTTTCAAAATGTCTTTGAAGTCCCGGTTTTAAGCCGTAAAGCATGGCACACTGAACTATCAAGTAGTCATCGGCTTTGCTCTGCCAGACGTTCTTAACATCGTCAGTTGCATCTGTAGCAGGCCTGGCACCCAGCGGTGCTTCCAGGACGTAATTCTTCTGTGCAGCAATGAGGATAATCCTCAAGTTACGGACCCAGTCCGTGTAATTGCTACCATCATTTTTAAACTTTGCTTTCTCAAGGAACGCATTAAAATTCAACGGAACAACAACACGGGGCCATCTATCTACAATCAACATAGACAAGCAAAATACTATCAGATACTAAGTTCATGATAAATTTAAATTCAATTAATCATATTACTTAAGAACTCCCACTTAGATTGACATCCCTCTAATCATCTAAGTGACCACGTGATCCAAATCAACTAAACCATGTCCGATCATCGCGTGAGATGGAGTAGTTTTCAATGGTGAACATCACTATGTTGATCATATCTACTATATGATTCACGCTTGACCTTTCGGTCTCAGTGTTCCGAGGCCATATCTGCATATGCTAGGCTCGTCAAGTTTAACCCGAGTATTCTGCGTGTGCAAAACTGGCTTGCACCCGTTGTAGATGGACGTAGAGCTTATCACACCCGATCATCATGTGGTGTCTCGGCACGACGAACTTTGGCAACGGTGCATGCTCAGGTAGAACACTTTTATCTTGAAATTTAGTGAGAGATCATCTTATAATGCTACCGTCAAACAAAGCTAAATAAGATGCATAAAGGATAAACATCACATGCAATCAATATAAGTGATATGATATGGCCATCATCATCTTGTGCTTGTGATCTCCATCTCCAAAGCACCGTCATGATCACCATCGTCACCGGCACGACACCTTGATCTCCATCGTAGCATCGTTGTCGTCTCACCAACTATTGCTTCTACGACTATCGCTACCGCTTAGTGATAAAGTAAAGCAATTACAGGGCGATTGCATTGCATACAATAAAGCGACAACCATATGGCTCTGGCTAGTTGCCGATAACTCGGTTACAAAACATGATCAACTCATACAATAAAATATAGCATTATGCCTTGACCATATCACATCACAACATGCCCTGCAAAAACAAGTTAGACGTCCTCTACTTTGTTGTTGCAAGTTTTACGTGGCTGCTACGGGCTGAGCAAGAACCGTTCTTACCTACGCATCAAAACCACAATGATAGTTCATCAAGTTAGTGCTATTTTAACCTTCTCAAGGACCGGGCATAGTCATACTCGGTTCAACTAAAGTTGGAGAAACTGACACCCGCCAGCCACCTATGTGCAAAGCACGCCGATAGAACCAGTGTCGCGTAAGTGTACGTGTAATGTCGGTCCGGGCCGCTTCATCCAACAATACCGCCGAACCAAAGTATGACATGTTGGTAAGCAGTATGACTTGTATCGCCCACAACTCACTTGTGTTCTACTCGTGTATATAACATCTACGCATAAACCTGGCTTGGATGCCACTGTTGGGGAACGTAGTAATTTCAAAAAAATTCCTACGCACACGCAAGATCATGGTGATGCATAGCAACGAGAGGGGAGAGTGTTGTCCCCGTACCCTCGTAGACCGAAAGCGGAAGCGTTAGCACAACGCGGTTGATGTAGTCATACCTCTTCACGATCCGACCGATCCAAGTACCGAACGTAGGACACCTCCGAGTTTAGCACATGTTCAGCTCGATGACGTCCCGCGAACTCCGATCCAGCAGAGCTTCATGGGAGAGTTCCGTCAGCACGACGGCGTGATGATGGTGATGATGTTGCTACCGACGCAGGGCATTGCCTAAGCACCGCTACGATATGACCGAGGTGGAATATCGTGGAGGGGGCACGGCTAAGAGACCTAGAGATCAATTATTGTGTCTAGAGGTGCCCCCTGCCCCCGTATATAAAGGAGTAAGGGGGGAGAGGCGGCCGGCCAAGGAGGGCGAGTAGGACTCCTCCTTTTCTTTGTTGGAGTAGGAGAAGGGAAGGAAGGGAGAGAGGAGGAGAAGGAAAAGGGGGGGGGGGCGCCGGCCCCCCTCCTTGTCCAATTCGGACTAGAGGGGGAGGGGGCGCGCGGCTGCCCTGGCCGCCCCTCCTCTTCTCCCACTAAGGCCCAGTAGGCCCAATATACTTCCCGAGGGGTTCCAGTAACACCCCGGTACTCCGGTAAATGTCCGAAACCTCCCGAAACACTTCCGGTGTCCAAACATAGTCATCCAATATATAGATCTTTATGTCTCGACCATTTCGAGACTCCTCGTCATGTCCGTGATCATATCCGGGACTCCGAACTACCTTCGGTACATCAAAAGACAAAAAATCATAATACCGATCGTCACCAAACTTTAAGCGTGCGGACCCTACCGGTTCGAGAACTATGTAGACATGACCGAGACACGTCTCTGGTCAATAACTAATAGAGGAACCTGGATGCTCATATTGGCTCCCACATATTCTACGAAGATCTTTATCGGTCAAACCACATAACAACATACGTTGTTCCCTTTGTCATCGGTATGTTACTTACCCGAGATTTGATCGTTGGTATCTCAATACCTAGTTCAATCTTGTTACCGGCAAGTATCTTTACTTGTTCCGTAATACATCATCCCGCAACTAACTCATTAGTTACAATGCTTGCAAGGCTTATAGTGATGTGCATTACCGAGAGGCCCAGAGATACCTCTTCGACAATCGGAGTGACAAATCCTAATCTCGAAATACGCCAACTCAACAAGTACCTTCGGGGAGACCTGTAGAGCACCTTATAATCACCCAGTTACATTGTCACGTTTGGCAGCACACAAAGTGTTCCTCCGGTAAACGGGAGTTGCATAATCTCATAGTCATAGGAACATGTATAAGTCGTGAAGAAAGCAATAGCAACATACTAAACGATCAAGTGCTAAGCTAACGGAATGGGTCAAGTCAATCACATCATTCTCCTAATGATGTGATCTCGTTAATCAAATGACAACTCATGTCTATGGTTAGGAAACACAACCATCTTCGATTAACGAGCTAGTCAAGTAGAGGCATACTAGTGACACTATATTTGTCTATGTATTCACACATGTATTATGTTTCCGGTTAATACAATTCTAGCATGAATAATAAACAGTTATCATGATATGAGGAAATAAATAATAACTTTATTATTGCCTCTAGGGCATATTTCCTTCATGAGCATGGTCGCCCGTATGTTTTGAACATACAGCCAGGTCCTCCTACGAATCTCACTTGTTCATATCGGATTTCTAAAAGAAGTGGAGACATGAAAATCAAAGAATGGAAAAAAATGTATAGACAGTCGTAAGGAGGTTCTTCCAAGCAAAAGGAAGCGAAGCACAAGAATTGGAGTGTAACATCCCAAATTTTCAATTTGGAATGTCATACATAGGTCATTCATGCATATCATATTTTATTGCATTTTCATTGCGATCATCGAAGTTCTAAGCAACTCAAGGACCCACGGAGAGAGTTGGGGATTTCACCGTTTTCATATTTGAATTCTATCAAATATTGAAATAAGGATCCTTTTGGTTTTAATGATTTTTCTCTCCGAAAATATTTCGTATTAAAATATATATGAGAGGAGATAATATGACTTCTCCAAAATAAATGAAATATTGGAGGAATAATATTTAAAATCAAATAAATGATTTATTTGGATTTATTGGTATTTTATTTGAATTAGGAAAAATACTCGTTTCTCAGAATTGCAATAGAGTCCTAAATAAATGTTCACCTTGTCTGATAGATTTTTATAGAACGGGGAAATTTTATTTCAGGATTTTTGGAGGCCGTTTAGTATTTCTTATCTTCATTTTACTTCGACACGTCTTTAAAAAAAGTGCAACCGACTCTGGGCCGTACCTGGGCGGGACTCACCAGGCCCGCCCCTCTTATAAGCCGCCCGAGCCGCCACCCCAGTCCACCAGCGCTCGCCCCCGCAAACCCTAGCCGCCGCCGCCGCGCCTTGCGCCGCTGCCCCGCCGCCCTGCCACCCCGCCGGAGTTCCCACCGCCGCCGCCGACAAGTTTGCCGAGGTAGCCGCCGTTTTTTTAAAAAACCGTTTGGTTTATTTCGAACCCTAGATCTGTTTTTTTATCGGTTCGTTCTATTTTTTCGGTTTAGATATTTTGCGGACGTTCGTCCGTACGTTCATTTTAACGAACGCCGTTCACCCGTTAGTCACAGACAGCGAACGTTCGTTTGTTAGCCTGTTCGTCAAATTTTCTTTTCTAGGATTTTTTCGCAATTATTTTCGATCGCGATTTGTGACCCGATTTTTGTTTTAGTTTATCTTTTCGCTCGTTTATTGGAATCAGGCGATTCAAGCGCCTAGGTCTTCGTCTTGAAGCCCTCTTTCTGTTTAACCAACTTGAACAAGATTTTGGTACTGTAAAATTGGACTTTAGACCAGATTAGTAATCAGATCTTGTTTCTTTCACAGTTTGAGTTTCGTTGCTCCGTTTGATTTGATTCTTTTTGTAAACCAGAGTTCTTAAGTTGAACTTTCTGGTTAGAACTTATTTGAGTTTTACTCGTGAATCTTTGCTTGATTGCTTATGCATGTCACTGTTTGTTTGTGATAGAATTCCCGGAGTGTAAAGCATGCTACTATGAGTCCCTAGGTTTTGCGGATCGTCAGCAAGGCAAGTAACACATTGATCATACTCTTTTCATACCCAGTTTTTATGCATTAGTTACAATCCTCAAACTCTGCATGATTAGGATGTGAATAACTTGTGGGTTTGGGAAGTAGATGATGAGGTAGAACCTATTGCCCTATTTATTATCAAACCCTTGGGAGTTACTTGTGCGTTATGCTTATATCATTATGCTATGCTCGTAGACGTGGATTGGGTTTGAGTGTATCCATGACAGATGTGAGTTTGTTAATAATGGTTCAACTTAAGGTGGCAACTTTAATACACATCTGGGTGGATTGTTTGTTTTGGGCACCTAGGGAAATCCAGTGTTGTCCTAGGAGATCCCGGGGATATACTGTGTGATCCTCCTATGGTCCGCCACCCAGGATCAAAGGGATCATGAGATATTTCATGCTAGAAACTTCAGTGTGCAGCCACAAGCCATTATCGGCTCTGGCATAGTTGAGTATTATGTGTGACCTCTTTCAGTGGTGGGCTAGCAGATGTAGAGGGAAAGTAGGTGTAACTGTCCACCCGGAGTAAAGAGTTAATGCTTCTAAAATACTATGTCTCGGTCATCCGTTTCTCAAACACCATGTAGTGCGAGAAATCCAACGGAGGAGATCAAGTCTTGTGGGGAAAAGTGTGCAAACCTCTGTAGAGTGTATAAACTAATCATGGTTAGCCGTGTCCCCGGTTATGGACATCTTGAGTATCTAGTACTCGGATTATCCTATCGTATCTCATCACTCTAAAATTAATTTGTTGGGTTGTTAATGATTACCTTAATTGGGATTGAGTTGGAGGAACCTTCTCAATGATGTTTCAACCACCATGATAGTCAAATAAAATTTATTCCTTTGTTGTAGGGAAAAAATAGCTTTTCGCAAAAACCATATAACCATAGAGCCTCCACCAGCCATATATGCATGTAATGATAGCATTTATCTGTTCATTGCTCTACTGTGTTATATTGCCAGCATATTCCATGTGCTAACCCGTTTTCGGGCTACAACGTATTATGTTGCAGACTTTTCAGATGAGGAGTAAGGTTCGCTAGGCCGTTGTCGTGCACTCAGCTATGCCGTTGGAGTTGATGGACTCACTATATCTTCCAAGCCTTCCGCTGTTATCGTTTTAGATGGCCTTAAGCCATATTTATTGTAATAAGTTCTCTTTGGAGACATTCGATGTAATAAGTGTGTGATTGCTATTCTGTTATAAATCCTTCGAGTACTGTGTGTGTTAGCATTACCAACCCAGGGATGACACTGAAGCACAGAGACTTGACTGTCTGAGGTCGGGTCGCTACGAGATGGTATTAGAGCACACGCTGAATGTAGGACACGACCACTAAGAAAAGCCATAGGACACTCTTCTCTACCCATTTCTGACTCCTCTCCATTTTCTACTCTTTAGGATGGAGGACTCAAGGAACAAGTTTGCACAACCGGATGAAGACACACCTTTTGGACGACACTTGAAGGAAGTCACTAGGTACCTGAACATAGGAATACCAAGCTTCACTGTGACCTACATCGCCACTTTACCAGAAGAGGAGCGCTGGATGATTCGAGTTCAAGTTCCAGGAAGGACATTCATGCCAGTCACTGATCCAATAGAGTTTTCTTTTGATGCACCCACCTGGAGTCTAGGCAAGAGCATGGCATCCCACATTACTATGAGACGTATTGGAGAAATCTACAAACAGGAGCTGAAGGACACTATCTACCAGATATGTGGGCGCCAAGATGAGCAACGGGAGTTAGTTAACACCAGGAGGGACAGATCCATTGCAGCTTTCATCCAGGAGTTAAACCAGCACATTCGATGTCAGCAGAACCCGATGTGCTCAAGCATGTTAGATTTGAAGAAGGCGATGACTAGGATCATAGAGCTAGAAGAGGAACTCAAGTCTACACGCAATGGATATGAGGAGGAAATGACGATACTCATGGAGAAGAACGACGACTTGACAAGGAAGCTAGGAGTTTTCATGGGAGACCCCACGCCAGGGGGAGAGGACGACGATTCCACTTGTTCGGAGAAATACATCATCATCGATGACACCGACTCCGACCCTGATGATAGTGATGATAATTTTGAAGACGAAGCTGGAGCGGACATCATAGAGTTTTCCACCGATCAATATTTGTAGATGACCACCATATGGCTAGTAGTATTCCCCATGTAAATAGTAGTAGTCGGAGCACTTTTGTAATGATAGTTCTAGACCGATTGTATGCCCTTGCTTGATTGATTGAGTGATATGATATGATTGTGTTTGTCGCATGTGCATATGGGTAGTGCTTTCTCACTAGACCTCTTTTATATTCTAATCTCTCCCCTCTAAACCCGTCAGATGCCTCCGAGACGTGACATCGGATTTGTTTTTCCACCCGAGATCACCTAGTTGATCTAGCAGCAGAATACCTTGATGCAAATACTAGTTCAGAACCAAGGCAACAACAACAATCCGCCGCCACCACCTCTAGTTGACAACTTAGCCCGTTTTCTGAGGTTGCAGCCGCCGGTGTTTTCTAGTAGCACTGAGCCAATAGTTGCGGATGACTGGTTACGCAAGATGCTGAGAAGGTGCATTTTGCCGCACACCAATTGGATGGACCAGCAGCATCATGGTGGGAGAATTACACAGCCACTTTCCCCATAGCCAATATCACTTGGGATCAGTTTCAGCAAGCTTTTCACATAGCCCATGTCTCAACTAGAGCTATGAGCATGAAGAAGCGTGAGTTTCGCAACTTGCGCCAGGGAAATCGTACTGTGGCTCGATGACTATGGATGATGATCGTATGACTTGTTATTAATAACAAGTAGAAGTTGTATGATGATGATTAATAGGACTTGTTATTATGATGATGCATGATGCGAGCATGAAGAGTTATTATATATCAGTGGGTGAAATGAACATGGATTGGATAGAAGTGAAGGAAACATGCATGTGGTGCATGTCGAAAGTAGTACAATATCCAAACTTGATCAACTTATGATTAGTATTACTTTGATGTGCACCACATGTTGCCTTCACTTCAATCTAAGCCATGTTTAGGCATAGCAGTAGTGTTGGTAAACCAAGCACGAAAGAGAGGACACTTCTCTCTATTAGCTAGCTAACAACCTAAATTAACCCCCAAAACCCCTAAACCACCCCCTTTCAGA
The DNA here is from genome assembly GCF_018294505.1 of Triticum aestivum. Taxonomy (NCBI): domain Eukaryota; kingdom Viridiplantae; phylum Streptophyta; class Magnoliopsida; order Poales; family Poaceae; genus Triticum; species Triticum aestivum. The sequence continues at coordinate 56,865,553 of NC_057807.1, forward strand.
AAAACCTCAGCTCCTGCCAGCTGCTGACACGTGGATGCCTTTTGGTCCCGGTTGGTGCCACCAACCGGAAACAAAGGCCCTCCTACCTGGGCTCACCGGAGCGGCCACGTGGAGGCCCATCGGTCCCGGTTCATGTAAGAACCGGGACTAAAGGACTGGGGCTTTAGTAACACCCTTTAGTCCCGAATCCAGAACCGGGACAGATGGGCCTTACGAACCGGGACAAATGGCCCTTTTTCCACTAGTGAATGGAAAGAGAATGAAAAGTCATTTCCTATGCCACAGTCATAGGTTCTATAAAGTATGCCATGCTGTATACCAGACCTATTGTATACCCTTCCCTGAGTTTGGCAACGGAGTACAATTCTGATCTAGGAGTAGATCACTGGACAGCGGTCAAAATTGTCCTTAGAGGACTAAGGAAATATTTCTCAGTTATGGAGGTGATAAAGAGTTCGTCGTAAAAAGTTATGTCGATGCAAGCTTTGACACCGATCTGGATGACTCTGAGTCTCGATCAGGATACATATTGAAAGTGGGAGCATTTAGCTAGATTAGCTTCGTGCAGAGCATTGTAGACATAGAATATTTGCAAAATACATACGGCTCTGAATGTGGCAGACCCGTTGACTAAACTTCTCTCACAAGAAAAACATGATCACACCTTAGTACTGTATGGGTGTTAATCATATAGCGATGTGAATTAGATTATTGACTCTAGTAAACCCTTTGGGTATTGATCACATGATGATGAGAACTATGGGTGTTAATCACATGGTGATGTGAACTATTGGTGTTAAATCACATGGCAATGTGAACTAGATTATTGACTCTAGTGCTAGTGGGAGACTGAAGGAAATATGCCCTAGAGGCGATAATAAAGTTATTATTTATTTCCTTATTTCATGATAAATGTTTATTATTCATGCTAGAATTGTATTAACCAAAAAATTAGTACATGTGTGAATACATAGACAAACAGAGTGTCACTAGTATGCCTCTACTTGACTAGCTCGTTGATCAAAGATGGTTAAGTTTCCTAGCCATTGACATGAGTTGTCATTTGATGAATGGGATCACATCATTAGAGAATGATGTGATTGACATGACCCATCCGTTAGCTTAGCACTATGATCGTTTAGTTTGTTGCTATTGCTTTCTTCATAACTTATACATGTTCCTGTGACTATGAGATTATGCAACTCCCGAATACTGGAGGAAGACTCTGTGTGCTACCAAACGTCACAACGTAACTGGGTGATCATAAAGGTGCTCTACAGGTGTCTTCGATGGTACTTGTTGAGTTGGCATAGATCGAGATTAGGATTTGTCACTCCGATTGTGGGAGAGGTATCTCTGGGCCCTCTCGGTAATGCACATCACTATAAGCCTTGCAAGCAATGTGACTAATGAGTTAGTTGCGGGATGATGTATTACGGAACGAGTAAAGAGACTTGCCGGTAACGAGATTGAACTAGGTATTGAGATACCGACGATCGAATCTTGGGCAAGTAACATACCGATGACAAAGGGAACAACGCATGTTGTTATGCCGTTTGACCGATAAAGATCTTTGTAGAATATGTGGGAGCTAATATGAGCATCCAGGTTCCGGTATTGGTTATTGACTCGAGATGTGTCTCGGTCATGTCTACATAGTTCTGGAACCTGTAGGGTCCGCACGCTTAACGTTTGATGACGATTTGTATTAAAGAGTTATGTGATTTGATGACTGAAGATAGTTCAGAGTCCCGGATGAGATCATGGACATGACGAGTAGTCTCGAAATGGTCGAGACATAAAGATTGACATATTGGAAGGCTATATTCAGACATCGGAAAGGTTCCGAGTGATTCAGGTATTTTTCGGAGTACCGGAGAGTTACGGGAATTCGTATTGGGCCTTAATGGGCCATACGGGAAATGAGAGAAAGGCCTCAAGGGTGGCCGCGCACCTTCCCCATGGACTGGTCCGAATTGGACTAGGGAAAGGGGGCACCCCCTTCCTTCCTTCTCCTTCTCCCTTCCCCTTTTCCTATTCCATGTGGGAGGTGAAATCCTACTAGGACTAGGGAGTCCTAGTAGGACTCCACACTTTGGGCGCGCCCTATGAGGGCCGGCCTCCTCCTCCCTCCATCCTTTATATACGTGGCCAGGGGGCACCCATAGACACACAAGTTGATTTCTTAGCTGTGTGCGGTCCCCCCCCCTCCAAAGTTACACACCTCGGTCATATCATCGTAGTGCTTAGACGAAGCCCTGCGCCGGTAACTTCATCATCACCGTCACCACACCGTCGTGCCGACGGAACTCTCCCTCGGCCTCAACTGGATCAAGAGTACGAGTGACGTCACCGAGCTGAACGTGTGCTAAACTCAGAGGCGCCATGCGTTCGGTACTTGGATCGGTCGGATCGTGAAGACGTATGACTACATCAACAGCGTTGATAAAACGCTTCCACTTTTGGTCTACGAGGGTACGTGGACACACTCTCCCCGCTCGTTGATATGCATCACATATATCTTGCGTGATCGTAGGATTTTTTTGAAATTACTACATTCCCCAACAGGATGATCCTGCGCACGCAGACCGCGGGCAACCTGGGTGAGTCCATCTTCGACAGCAAGGTTGTCCCCTCTCGCTCGTCGAGATCACCCCCATCCTCCGCATCGCCAACGAGGTCGAGGCCATCAACCCACGCGCCACATACCTATGCAAGTCTCCTACTCTTCTGCACACTGCGGCAAATGCGTGTGGTTGCCCATGGTTGCAGTGAACGCCTGCTCTCTCTCATCAGGAAGTCCTTGTTGATCTATGAACAAAACTTGGGCAGGGCTGCGTACGCGGCAACCTCCATTCTCTGGTAAGGAGGGTGGACAAATACACAATTCAATTTATGGTGATGCGGTGGAAATCTCCATTCTCCGTTTTCTCCATCGGAAATTTAGTAACACTATTGTTTCAGTCCAATGGTGTTCATTTTTATTAATTTTGTCTTTACGAAGTAGAGCATATGAGATTATCTTGCCTGGATTGTTCCAGAGTACTTGCAAAGCAAAGTCTTTCGGAATGTAGGTATGCCTTTGCTCACTTCTTTTGTAGGATTCCTAGAAGTACTATACTACACACCAATGTATGGAACTTATTTCAGCTAACAATTATATACATGCAAAAAGAAAAGCTAACAGTTATATCACTCGATTGTATATGTTAATATAACATACATACATACATACATATATATAGAAAATGCATCCTACTACCGGGTGTAGTTACACCCACTTCTCATATACTACCTTTTGGTAGTATATACTTTACTTTATTATTTTTAGTATGTTCATATATTATATCTAAGATATCCTAAGTGAGTTATATGAAAAAATTGCAAGTGAGCTCATAGTTTTATTGTATTTGTGAAATACATACATATTTGTACGTGAAATGCAGTATGCACAAAATATGATACATAATACCAAAAAATAGTATATATACTACATAACCATTCTTATATACTACATACTACGCGTACATACTCTCCGATATGACAGAAGTGGGAGTAACCGAGAGATACTACCTAGAAAGTAAAAAACAGAAGTGGGAGTAACTACTCCCGGTAGTAGGAAAATTTTGTCACCACTTGCGTTTTGTATGTTGTATGTAGTATCTGTCGAAACCGAGAGTATGTACGTGTAGTATATATTATATATCAATAATTAGGTAGTGTATACACTAATTTTTGGGTAGTATGTACCATGTTTTGAGTATGCTCTTTTTTATGTACAAATATATACATATTTCATAAATATAACAAAAAGTATGGACTCATATGCAATTTTTTTATTTAACTTGCTTTGAAATATCTTAGATATAGTATATGAACATATTTAAAATAATAAAATAGTATATATACTAACAGATGGTAGTATATGAGATATGTGGGGTAACTACCACCTGGTGGTAGGATGAATTTTCCCTATATATATATATATATATATATATATATATATATATATACGGTCTATTCTGCTAATATTAGCAGAATAACTATTCTGCACACCACTTACGCACTGCACGCTGAATGCAAGTGCACGTCATTCTTTGAACCAAGTGTGCTGCAGTACTCACACGGGTGAACTTCTCGTTTAAAAAAACTGCACGCGTTATTTTTTCTGTACTGTTTTGGCTCTAATTTTTTAACCTTTTGTCGGAATGAGGCGTGTGATATACCGTTGAAAAGCTATGGATTAGGCGCAACTTCAACATGTTGAATACTTTTCGAGATTCCACACGGTTTAAGAGCAGTTTTGAAATTGGCGCGTCCCATGACGAGTGGCAGCGAGCGTTTTTTGGTGATTCCTTCTAAACCGCTCGCCAGAATGAAGCAAACGATACGCCGTTGGATAGATATCATTGAGGCGCATCTTTTTCATATATAATTTTTTTCTCTAATTCATTACGGTTTAAGAGCAGTTTCAAATTTACTAAATCGCGGAACTCTGTTTTAAAAAAAATCAAATTTTTGGTACTGTTTTCGCTACAGTTTTTGAACCGTTTGTCGAAACAAGGTGTGTGATATGCCGTTGGAAAGCTACGAACTAGGCGCAACTTTCATATGTTGAAATATATTTGAAATTCCTTACGGTTTTAAATTAATTTTGAAAACCGTGCGGCAGATGATGACTGGCAGCGGCTGTTTTTCGTGAAATTTTCACAAACCGCTGGTCGAAATGATTAAAATTATACGTCATTGGAAATATATCGACGAGGCGCATCTTTTTCATGTAGAACACTTCCGCTAATTCCTTACGGATTAAGAGCAGTTTTGATTTTACGGAAATGCGGACACTCTGTTTTTCACGGACCCAAAATTGATGAAAGGAACTGCATCGGACAGGAAAACGCATAGCTTCATACCAAAAACTGCACTGCATCATTCTTTTTTGTCGAACCAAAATTTTCTTAGACGAGGAAGTGGAGTGTACTTCACATTGGGTCTAAATGAACCACATCAAGCGAAAAATGAACCGAGACACAAGTCTAAGCGCACTGTATGATTTTTTTGTCATTTTCTAACTTGTTTCATAGGATTAAGTGGACCATATTTGTCAATGTTAGAGTGCTGCATCAGACGGAAAAGGGCACTTCAATGTCATCATAGAGGACTGCACGCAATTCTTTTTGTCATTTTCTTAAAACCAAAAGAAATGCATAATACAGTTGAGCGAACCTCTAAAAAACAAAAAAGACATGCACAGTATAGTGGAGCGAACCTCTCCAAACAATAGAATTGAACCTCTCTGTGGACAAAAGTGAACCTATTGACATAGTTTTTTTGCATGCGCAATGTATATTGAGGGGGAATGAAACTTGGTTACAACAACAGTGCACTTCATTTTAATGCAAAGTGTGCTGCCTACTGCAATACAGAGACGTGAGGTGGGAGTTTGCTGGAGACCAAGTCGTTGCCGCGGTTTGTCGCTCGGTGTGCCCCCGAACTGCATGGAGATGAGCACTGAACCGCATCCCACAATGCCAAAGCTGCACCTCAACGCTCGCTGGACTGCTCAAGGAAACTAGACGCATTGCACGCCGAGGACAAACGAGTCGCACATCGCTGATGAATGCACACCAACCCATGAAAGCAAGCAGCACAAGAAAAGTGTCAACAAGGTGCTGTCCAGTGTAGCACTCTCCCCTGGCTGTGACAGTGTACTGCATGTAGAGGAGGAAGTGGGGCACATCATTGTGCAATGTGGAATGCAGTGCCACATCCACCCTGTCGGAGCTGCTTCGTCGGAGGACATTGCGACGCCCGGAGCCGCTGTACAGAACAGTGGAGGCATCCTAGATCGGGGCTGCGACCGTGGTGGCTCTGTCAAGCGCTCCCAGGACAGACGCAACCATCAAAGACATTCAATCTCAGAAGGCAACAAAACATCCACAAAAATGTGGAGGGAATCAAGCAACGAGCACTGAAGATTTCAACCACAAAAACAAAACAAAGTGAAGCGCAAAACCATCCTCCGCTGACCACCTGTGCGCCCCTCGTGGATTTTGCCGGAGTCCTGGAGTGGTCGGCGAGCGAACTGCACACACAAGCTGGACGAGCAGCACGCGCCGCGCAAACCGAGCTGCATGCCTCATGGTTATCATCACCATCAAAAGAGAAGAAAATGGAAAAAATGTACACAAATAAACCGAGTGGCGGAGGTGCCGTTCAACTTCGTCGAAGAGAAGCTGGATCCCATGGCGAGGTACTCGCAGTTGTTGCGGTGGAGGTAGATGACGTGCGATGGCTCGTCGGAGGGTCCCCGAACTACACGCCGTCATTGGCCGTACTGGCAAGCCGTCGTTGCCCAACCTTCACTCGTGCGGTGAGTGGCCCGGCTTGATCCGGACGGGGCGTCGCGGGATCCAGCCATAGCGGGTGCTGCGTTGGGCTAGGGTCAGCAAGAACGGAAGTAGTGGAGGCGGCATGCGGCGAGGGGAAGGAGGCGGTTGGGCGCGGGATCAAGGTGGGAGGCAGCGAGAGGGCGGGGTGGCGCATTATCCAGCCATCGGGGCACCGCGGCGGGAGTGGGCGCCATTGCGGCCCGACTGGGTCCGGGAGGAAGGTAGCTAGGGGCGGCGGGGCTGGATCCAGCCGGATCCGTCCCAGGGGAGGCGCTAGAGGCATCACGGCGGCCCGTGGCAGCCTCGATCCGGCGGTACAATCGGGACTCCCGCGCTGCGTGGGAGGTGGCCGGCGTGGTGGCTGGGGGAGGAAGAAGGGCGGCGCTGGTGGCGATGGAGGTGGGGGAAGGGGAGGGGAAGGTGAAGGCAGCGGGGGAGGAAGAAGGGCGGCGCTGGTGGCTGCCACCGGCTAGGATTTGGGCGCGGGGAGGGGGAAGAAGGTGGGTAGAAGTAGGATGGGTGCGGGGTAGGGGTGCGGTTTTGTTTTTAATTCCTGTAGTTTGTGTCGATGGGTGGGGTGTTAGCAGAATAAGAAAGTGGTGTGCAGAATAAGACTCTTAAGGGTGTTATCATAATAGACCCACCATATATATATATATATATATAACACTATTCTGATCACGGGATCAGAATAATATTCTGATCACAACCTGAACTGCCTGAGTAACGCGCCTGACCTTCTCTGGGAACTAGGTTGAACTTCCCGTAACATTGCCCAAATAGGGCTTGCTATATATCGTTGGAAAGCTACGGACACCAATATCATGACCCAACTTAAATTTTTGGCAAAATATAAGCAGTTTAAGAGCAGTTTTAAAAACCGTTTTTTCTTCACACAAAAAATGTGAATCTTATTTTCGACCGCGTTTCTAAACCTTTTATCAGAATGAGGCATATAATATGGTGTTGGAAAGCTGCTGCAAAACCGCTCCTTCCACATGTTGAAAGTTTTTTCTAATCCCCTATGGTTAAAGAGTAATTTGAAAAAACATAAAATTTCGTAAACCGGACAGCTAAGTTCGTTTTTTCAATGTCATTTCTAAACGGCTAATCCAATGGAGGCATATGCTGTGGCGTTGGAAAGCTTATGAAAATGCGCTACTTGTTCATCTTGAAAGTTTTTTTCTAATTTTTAATGGTTTAAGAGTAATTTAGAAAATGGTCCAAGTCCTACCGAGTTCGTATTTTCGAGCTAATTTTTTAACCGTGCGTCCGAATGCAGCAAATGATATGGCGTTGGAAAGCTTGAACAAATGCGAAACGTTTTGGTATGTATTGTTTCTCCCAATTCTTTACAGTTTTAAGTCAGTTTCGAAAATGGCAAAAAACGTATTTTCACCATAATTTCTACGAACTTTATCAGAATTGGGCAAATAATATACCGCTGAAAAGCTACGGAAAATGTGAAACTTTTCATGTTGATGGTTTTCTCTGATTCCTAGCCATTTTCAAGTAATTCCGAAAACAGTGGGATCATTCGTCCTGCCTCTACCGCGAAACAGATTCTTCGAGAATGCACCGCGTGAAGAACCTGAACTTCACTCTGTTTTACATGTGATTTTTTTGCTCGTAGATCTTCATCCACTGCTCGTAGCTCTCCATCCCACTCACGGGAATTGAGCGGGTGATATACCGATGGAAAGCTATTGTAAACACAACCTGCCCTAGATTTAGATCCGGGGCTGCTTCGGGGATGATGTCCCAGGCACTGTCCGACAGCAGGTCTAGGCCGTGCTCGTCGTGGTTGTCCGGCGCTCCTGGCGCAGGCCCGATCCCACCGAAGATCAAGTCTCCGCGGATATCTGTCGTGTTGTTCAAGTTTCCGAACCTGATCTGGTGACCAAGCGAGTTGGCCCACAGTGCGAAGCCGCCGAACACAAAGATCTGTCCGGGGAGAAAAGTCTCACCCTGGATCGTGTTGTTGACGATTGAAGACGCCATCAAGCCTCAAAGCAACAACACAGAGGAACTCTCAATGAAAGCACCAATGTCGGTGTCAAAACCGGCGGATCTCGGGTAGGGGGTCCCGATCTGTGCGTCTTAGGCTGATGGTAACAGGAAGCAAGAGACACAATGTTTACCCAGGTTCGGGCCCTCTCGATGGAGGTAAAACCCTACTTCCTGCTTGATTAATATTGAAGATATGTGGAATACAAGAGTAGATCTACCACGAGATCGTAGAGGCTAAACCCTAAGAGCTAGCCTATGATGGTATGATTGTAAATGTGATCGGTCATCTAAGGACCATCCTCTCTGGTTTATATAGACACCGGAGAGCTAGGGTTTACATGGAGTCGGTTACAAGGAAGAAAACATAATATCCGGATCACCAAGCTTGTCTTCCACGCAAAGGAGAGTCCCATCCGGACACGAGCCGAAGTCTTGAGTCTTGTATCTTGACGCTTCTATAGTCCGGACAATGAATATAGTCCGGCTGTCCGGATACCCCCTTATCCAGGACTCCCTCAATGAGGATGGTGATATTAAAGTCATGCTAGTGGTGTAATTGTGAATTTGAGAAATACTTGTGTTGAGGTTTGCAAGTCCCGTAGGTTGCACGTATGGTAACCATTGTGTGACAAATTTGAAGCATGAATTGTTCTTTGAGTGTCATCCTTTGTGTGGAGGTCGGGCGCGCGTGATGGTTAACTCCTACCAACCTCCCCCCTAGGAGCATGCATGTAGTGCTTGGTTTGATGACTTGTAGATTTTTGCAATAAGTATGTGAGTTCATTATGACTAATGTTGAGTCCATGGATTATACGCACTCTCATCCTTCCATCATTGCTAGCCTCTTCGGTACCATGCATTGCCCTTTCTCACCTTGAGAGTTGGTCAAACTTTGCCGGTGCATCCAAACCCCGTGATATGATACACTCCATCACACATAAACCTCCTTATATCTTCCTCAAAACAGCCACCATACCTACCTATTATGGCATTTCCATAGCCATTTCGAGATATATTGCCATGCAACTTTCCACCGTTCCATTTATTATGACACGATTCATCATTGTCATATAGCCTTGCATGATCATGTAGTTGACACCGTATTTGTGGCAAAGCCACCGTTCATAAGTTTTTCATACATGTCACTCTTGATTCATTGCCCATCCCGATACATTGCCGGAGGCATTCATATAGAGTCATATTTGTTCTAGTATCGAGTTGTAATCTTTGAGTTGTAAATAAATAGAAGTGTGATCATCATCATTCATAGAGCATTGTCCCCCCCCCCCCCCCCAAAAGAAAGGCCAAATAAGAAAGGCCAAAAATAGAAAAAAAGGAAAAAAAAGAGAAATAAAAAGGGGCAATGCTACTATCCTTTTTCCACACTTGTGCTTCAAAGTAGCACCATGATCTTTATGATAGAGAGTCTCTTGTTTTGTTACTTTCATATACTAGTGGGAATTTTTCATTATAGAACTTGGCTTGTATATTCCAACGATGGGCTTCCTCAAATGCCCTAGGTCTTCTTGAGCAAGCAAGTTGGATGCACACCCACTTAGTTTCTTTTGTTGAGCTTTCATACATTTATAGCTCTAGTGCATCCGTTGAATGGCAATCCCTACTCCTTGCATTGACATCAATTGATGGGCATCTCCATAGCCCGTTGATTAGCCGCGTCAATGTGAGGCTTTCTCCTTTTTTTTCTTCTCCACACAACCCCCATTATCATATTCTATTCCACCCATAGTGCTATGTCCATGGCTCACGCTCATGTATTGCGTGAAAGTTGAAAAAAGTTTGAAAAGGCTAAAGTATGAAACAATTGCTTGGCTGAAACCGAGGTTGTGCATGATTTGGAAATTTTGTGTGACGAAGATGGAAGCATAACCAAACTATATGATTTTGTAGGGATGAACTTTCTTTGGCCATGTTATTTTGAGAAGACATGATTGCTTTGTTAGTATGCTTGAAGTATTATTGTTTTCATGTCAATATTAAACTTTTATCTTGAATCTTTCGGATCTGAACATTCATGCCACAATAAAGAAGATTACAGATAATTATGTTAGGTAGCATTCCACATCAAAAATTCTGTTTTTATCATTTACCTACTCGAGGACGAGCAGGAATTAAGCTTGGCGATGCTTGGTACGTCTCCAACGTATCTATAATTTTTGATTGTTCCATGCTATTATATTATCTGTTTTGGATGTTTAATGGGCTTTAATATACTCTTTTATATGATTTTTGGGACTAACCTATTAACTCAGAGCCTAGTGCCAGTTTCTGTTTTTTTGCCTTGTTTTTGAGTATTGCAGAAAAGGAAAACCAAACGGAGTCCAATTGACCTGAAATTTGACGGAGATTATTTTTGGACCAAAAGAAGCCCACGGAGCATCGGAGATGGACCGAAGAGTCCCGGGATGCCCACGAGGGTAGGGGCGCCCCCCTGCCTCGTGGACAGCCCGGAGACCCCCCTGACTTGTTCCCGACGCCAATACATCTCATATATACCCAAACTTCCAGAAAGAAACCTACATCGGGAGTTCCGCTGCCGCACACCTCTAGAGAAACAGAAAACCAATCTAGACCCGTTCCTGCACCCTGCCGGAGGGGGGATCCATCACCGGTGGCCATCTTCATCATCCCGGTGCTCTCCATGACAAGGAGGGAGTAGTTCACCCTCGGGGCTGAGGGTATGTACCAATAGCTATGTGTTTGATCTCTCTCTCTCTCTCTCGTGTTCTTGAGGTGGTACGATCTTGATGTACCGCGAGCTTTGCTATTATAGTTGGATCTTATGAGTTTCTCCCCCTCTACTCACTTGTAATGGATTGAGTTTTCCCTTTGAAGTTATCTTATCGGATTGAGTCTTTAAGGATTTGAGAACACTTGATGTATGTCTTGCATGTGCTTATCTGTGGTGACAATGGGATATCATGTGATCTACTTGATGTACGTTTTGGTCATCAACTTGCGGGTTTCGTGACCTTGGGAATCTATGCATAGGGGTTGGCACACGTTTTCGTCTTGACTCTCCGGTAGAAACTTTGGGGCACTCTTTGAAGTTCTTTGTGTTGGTTGAATAGATGAATTTGAGATTGTGTGATGCATATCGTATAATCATACCCACGAATATTTGAGGTGACATTGGAGTATCTAGGTGATATTAGGGTTTTGGTTGATTTGTGTCTTAAGGTGTTATTCTAGTACGAACTATATGATAGATCGAATAGAAAGAATAGCTTCGTGTTATTTTACTACGGACTCTTGAATAGATCGATCAGAAAGGATAACTTTGAGGTGGTTTCGTACCCTACAATAATCTCTTCATTTGTTCTCCGCTATTAGTGACTTTGGAGTGACTCTTTGTTGCATGTTGAGGGATAGTTGTATGATCCAATTATGTTATTATTGTTGAGAGAACTTGCACTAGTGAAAGTATGAACCTTAGGCCTTGTTTCCTAGCATTGCAATACCGTTTACGCTCACTTTTATCATTAGTTACCTTGCTGGTTTTATATTTTCAGATTACAAAAACCTATATCTATCCTCCATATTGCACTTGTATCACCATCTCTTCGCCAAACTAGTGCACCTATACAATTTTCCATTGTATTGGGTGTGTTGGGGACACAAGAGACTCTTTGTTATTTGGTTGCAGGGTTGCTTGAGAGAGACCATCTTCATCCTACGCCTCCCACGGATTGATAAACCTTAGGTCTTCCACTTGAGGGAAATTAGCTACTGTCCTACAAACCTCTGCACTTGGAGGCCCAACAACGTCCACAAGAAGAAGGTTGTGTAGTAGACATCAATAACTTATACATGTTCGTGTGACTATGAGATTATGCAACTCCCGAAAACCGGAGGAACACTTTGTGTGCTACCAAACGTCACAACATAACTGGGTGATAAAAAAGGTGCTCTACAGGTGTCTCTGATGGTACTTGTTGAGTTGGCATAGATCAAGATTAGGATTTGTCACTCCGATTGTCGGATAGGTATCTCTGGGCCCTCTCGGTAATGCACATCACTATAAGCCTTGCAAGCAATTAAGGAAATATTCCCTAGAGGCAATAATAAAGTTATTATTTATTTCTTTATATCATGATAAATGTTTATTATTCATGCAAGAATTGTATTAACCGGAAACATAATACATGTGTGAATACATAGACAAACAGAGTGTCACTAGTATGCCTCTACTTGACTAGCTCCTTGATCAAAGATGGTTATGTTTCCTAGCCATAGACATGAGTTGTCATTTGATTAACGGGATCACATCATTAGTAGAATGATGTGATTGACATGACCCATTCCGTTAGCTTAGCACACGATCGTTTAGTATGTTGCTATTGCTTTCTTCATGACTTATACATGTTCCTATGACTATGAGATTATGCAACTCCCGTTTACCGGAGGAACACTTAGTGTGCTACCAAAACGTCACAACGTAACTAGGTGATTATAAATGTGCTCTATAGGTGTCTCCAAAGGTACTTGTTGGGTTGGCGTATTTCGAGATTAGGATTTGTCACTCCGATTGTCGGAGAGGTATCTCTGGACCATCTCGGTAATGCACATCACTTAAGCCTTGCAAGCATTGCAACTAATGAGTTAGTTGCGGGATGATGTATTACGGAATGAGTAAACAGACTTGTCGGTAACGAGATTGAACTAGGTATTGAGATACTGACGATCGAATCTCGGGCAAGTAACATACCAATGACAAAGGAAAAACGTATGTTGTTATGCGGTCTGACCGATAAAGATCTTCGTAGAATATGTGGGAGCCAATATGAGCATCCAGGTTCCGCTATTGGTTATTGACCAGAGACGTGTCTCGGTCATGTCCACATAGTTCTCGAACCCGTAGGGTCCGCATGCTTAACGTTTCGATGATAATTATATTATGAGTCTATATGTTTTGATGTACCAAAGGTTGTTCGGAGTCCTGGATGTGATCCGGGACATGCCGAGGAGTCTCAAAATGGTCGAGACATGAATATTGATATATTGGAAGCCTATGTTTGGATATCAGAAGTGTTTCGGGTGAAATCGGGATTTTACCGGAGTACCGGAGGGGTTATCGGAACCCCCCGGGGGTTAATGGGCCTTAGTGGGCCTTTGTGGAGAAGAGGAGAGGCGGCCAGGGCTAGGCCGTGCACCCCTCCCCCTAGTCCGAATAGGACAAGGAGAGGGCGGCGGCGCCCCCCTTCCTTCCTCTCTCCCTCCTCTTCCCCCCAAGTCCTAATCCAACTAGGAAAGGGAGGGAGTGCTACTCCCGGTGGGAGTAGGACTCCACCTGGCGCGTCCCCCTTGGCCGGCCGCACCTTCCCCCTTGCACCTTTATATACGGGGGCAGTGGGGCACCCTAGAGAGACAACAATTGATCGTTTGATCTTTTAGCCGTGTGCGGTGCCCCGCTCCACCATAGTCCACCTTGATAATACTGTAGCGGTGCTTAGGCGAAGCCCTGCGTCGGTAGAACATCATCACCACCACCATGCCGTCGTGCTGACGAAACTCTCCCTCAACACTCGGCTGGATCTGAGTTCGAAGGACATCATCAGGCTGAACGTGTGCTGAACTCGGAGGTGCCGTGCGTTCGGTACTTGATCGGTTGGATCGTGAAGACGTACGACTACATCAACCGCGTTGTGCTAACGCTTCCGCTTTCGGTCTATGAGGGTACGTGGACACACTCTCCCCTCTCGTTGCTATGCATCACCATGATCTTGCATGTGCGTAGGAATTTTTTTGAAATTACTACGTTCCCCAATAGTGGCATCCGAGCCAGGTTTTATGCGTTGATGTTATATGCACGAGTAGAACACAAGTGAGTTGTGGGCGATATAAGTCATACTGCTTACCAGCATGTCATACTTTGGTTCAGCGGTATTGTTGGATGAAACAGCCCGGACCGACATTACGCATACGCTTATGCGAGACAGGTTCTACCGACGTGCTTTGCACATAGGTGGCTGGCAGGTGTCAGTTTCTCCAACTTTAGTTGAATCGAGTGTGGCTACGCCCAGTCCTTGCGAAGGTTAAAAAAGCACTAACTTGACAAACTATCGTTATGGTTTTGATGCGTAGGTAAGAACGGTTCTTGCTAAGCCCGTAGCAGCCACGTAAAACTTGCAACAACAAAGTAGAGGACGTCTAACTTGTTTTTGCAGGGCATGTTGTGATGTGATATGGTCAAGACATGATGCTAGATTTTATTGTATGAGATGATCATGTTTTGTAACTGAGTTATCGGCAACTGGTTGGAGCCATATGGTTGTCGCTTTATTGTATGCAATGCAATCGCCCTGTAATGCTTTACTTTATCACTAAGCGGTAGCGATAGTCGTAGAAGCATAAGATTGGCGAGATGACAACGATGCTACGATGGAGATCAAGGTGTCGCGTCGGTGACGATGGTGATCATGACGGTGCTTCGGAGATGGAGATCACAAGCACGAGATGATGATGGCCATATCATATCACTTATATTGATTTTTTTGAGGAAGTTGACAGTGGGAGAGAACTCCCACTGTGTATTTTCATATATCTATATAAATGGGGTGTTTACATAGACATACCATACTCATACATCGAGCCCTACACTTGGTGTGACCTTGTGCCAGTTGGGCTGTGCCTTGTGCAACGCATCAAACCTGTTTTGAAAATTGGTCCAATGAACATCTATCTTGGCCCAACACCTTTCACTGAACTGGCAAGTGAAGACCATGTGCTCAAGAGTCTCATCTATATTCTGCCCACACAGGAGACATGTGAAGTCATTCCCAATGTCATAGTGTCTCCTTCTCAGCATGTCACGTGTGTTGAGTCTGTCATGCAGCAGCAGCCACCCAAATACTTTGATTTTCATCGTACAGTTTGATTTCCAAAGGAGCGGAAAAGTGGGATGAACTGTTGCATCATGGAAGAAGTTGTTATAATAGTCTTTTGGTTTGTACTCAGCTGTCCCCCAAGTGTAGAGCCACACATCAGATATTGTTGTGGATGGGTATATGTGGGATGCCGCGTGTTGAACATCTTGCACCTCATTGAGCGCACGGGCAGACAGCGGTAGATGAAAGGTTTCTTGCAGTCCAGTGTTGGCCCAGACAGCGACCGTCATGTCTTCATGCAGAGCAAACAAAAATGCACGGGGGTGCGATGTTTGCAGCACGTCATTTGACCACAAATCTTTCCAGAGCACCGTAGTGGAGCCATCAACGACTTGGACACGGGTGATCCCTCGGTAAATGGGCGTTAATTTGAGAATGTCTTTCCACCAGAAGGAACCGACCAAATCAACCGCATGAGGCACCTGGTTGGCATACTGATTATCCCAAAGCATGGTGACCCATGGTACGTCCAATTTGTTATAGAACTTGTGCAAAAATTTCAGTAGGAGGGCTTCGTTGTGGATTTTAATGTTGATCACCCCCAATCGGCCTTTACACTTGGGCTTGCATACCAGTTCCCAAGCTGCAAGTTACTTACATTTGTCACCTTGGTCGGTTTTCTTTGTCTAGAGGCATCTCCTTCTTATCTTGTCCAGAATTTCAATCAGTTTCGGAGGAAACTTGAGCGTGCACATGGCAAACACTAGAAGGGATGTGACCGAAGCGTTGAGCCATGAGAGGCGGCCCCCATAGGACATCATAGCGATCGTGGCAGTGAGACGACGCTCCATTTTGCAAACCAGAGGCATGAATTCTTGACTGGTTGGTCTTGTAGTGCCAAGTGGCAAGCAAGGGCATTGTACCTACAGAACAGCCGAAAACGGCGGCAAGGCTAGAAGCGGCACTTGCATCTAGGTTGATTGGCATGAGCGTCGACTTGTGAAAGTTTATTTTGAGTCCGATAGAGGGTGCATAGTCCGAAAGAATGTTCTTGACACGGGCGGCCTGTTGCGGGCAGGCAGGCAGGACAAGGAGGGTGTCATCCGCGTATTGAATCACTGGGTAATCATTTTGCCCATTGCACGGAAAAGGCAGGCTGATATCTCCACGTCGAAAAGCATCATTGACCGCACATTGAAGTAGCTCAGCTGCCAGGACAAAAATGAGGGGGGACAGAGGATCACCTTGCCGCACACTGCAGCGGCAAAGGAACTGTCGGCCTTGGACCCCATTAAGAAGGACGGACGAGCGACCCGAGGAGAAGAGGCACTTGATCCAGGAGATCCATTTGTCATTGAAACCCATCTGCTGCATAATGCAAATCATCGGCTCATGCGCTATAGTATCAAATGCTTTAGCGAAATCAAGTTTAAGAATAATGATTGGCCGGCCCGAGCTTTGGCATTGATGGAGGTATTGATAGGCCCATGCCAGACAATCCTGAATAGTGCGACCTTTAATGAACCCGTACTGAGTTCGGTGGATGAGGGTGGGAATGACACGCTGAAGTCTGTCAGCTAGCAGTTTGGTAATTAGCTTTAGGCAGCAGTTGAGCAATGTAATGGGTCTGAAATCATTGACTGTTTCTAGAGAGTTTATCTTGGGTATAAGTGTGATGAGACCATCATTGATGCTAGTGACATCTAGCGTACCTTCATAGAACTGATCGCATAGGGCATAAAAGTCATGTCGAATGATGGGCCAGCATGCTTTCAAAAACGCCCCACTAAAGCCATCTGGTCCAGGTGCGCGATCCGGAGGCATACTTTTGACGACATTATCAATTTCCTCATGTGAAAAAGGAGCGGTGAGCTGGTCAAGATTGGTAGCGTGAGGGATAATGGTTGGTAGATCAAATTTCATGTCTGAAGGAGAGACCGTGCCCAGGCGGTTTTTGTAGGTGTGAAATAAGAGGGCCTCTTTTGCAGGATGATCGTCGACCAAGGTGCCATCCTCAAGCTTGAGGGAGGAGATGTTGTTTTGGCGATAACATTCCGTGGCCATAGCTTGGAAAAACTTGGAGTTTTCATCTCCAAATTTAATCCAACGAATAGTACAATGCTTCTTCCAATAGAGTTTTTGATATTTGAGCAGCGTTAGCAGATGCGACTTTAGAATACGTCTGAAATTCGTTTCTGGAATTGAAAGGATTCGTTTATTCTCCACCTCGTCTAGGTCCGCCAGGACACCGTTACAGTTTGTGATGGCCACTGATAAACGAGAAATATTCTTACTCCAGATTTTGAGAGCGTGCCGCAGCGCTTCGAATTTTCGGCAAAGGATTGTAGCAGCGTTTGCGTTCCAAACTGGCCGTTCCCATACCTCTCTAACTATGTCCATAAACCCTGGGTGTATGCTCCAGTAGGATTCGAAGCGAAAGAGCTTGGATCGGGGGATTTTGGTCTCAATGGTGACCACGCAAGGGATGTGGTCAGAAATAGGCTTGCCAAGAGGTTTGACTAGCGTCTTGGGATATGCATTAGTCCAATGTAAGGATGTGAAGAACCAGTCAATCTGCTCTAGCAATGGATCGATTTGCATATTGCTCCAAGTATAAGTTCTACTTTTCACCGGAAGCTCAATCAGTTGCTGTTTACGAATTATGTCATTGAACGTAATCATATCTTGAATGTTACCCCCAGGTTTATTACGATTGTCCGGAGCTCGCATGTAGTTAAAATCACCCAAAAGTAACCAGTCTTGATTACTGGGTATTTGAACATCATATAACCATTGCGTGAAAACATCTCTGTCAGTACCCGTGCAAGGCCCATACACATTAACTAACGTCCAACGGTGAGATGATTGTGTGCTAACAAAATCGATGACTAGCGCAAATGGATCAGATGAGCGTACCGAACCGGAGAAAACCGAGCTTTTCCAGATAGTTAGCAGCCCTCCAGAGGCGCCTCACGAAGGGACAAAAGCAAAGCGATCAAATTGTTTAGGACAGCAAGTTTTAATAAAAGCAAAAGTAACCTCAGGCATCTTAGTTTCCTGGAGGCAAATGATAGCACAGCCACTGGTAGAGATAGCATTATTCAGAGCCAGTTGCTTCTTCTCAGAGTTGAGCCCGCGAATATTCCATGAGAGCACACTCCAGCAGGTCAACGACGTCATATAGGACTCCCAGAATTAAGCAGAGTCGTGGGAGAGATCCTCTCCCTGATCATCACTCCTAGTCGATGGCGCTGACGGCTCAGAAGTGGTAGTAGTTTCAGCAAGTAGGGCTTCTTCAGAAAGTTCAGTAACTGGTATAGCACATCGGTTAACTCCAATGGATTGCAGAGTAGCTATAGGAGTTGGGGGTGGCATCTCATTAGCAGAAGACCCAGCAGAAGCTGATGTGCCAATAGACGGGATGACACGTGGTTTAACTTTGGAGTTGGTCCTTCGAGTATCAGAGAGGGGAGGAACCTTGAACCCGTCGTACTTGTTGGAGCGGAGGCTGTGGCGCACTTCAGTTGTGGAGATAGGGGCAGTAGCCCTGGCCCTACGGGGGCGCGCATTTGCCTCCGAGATCACAACAAGTTCCAGAGGTGAAGAGTGCCCAACTTGTTCCATAGTGGCATCGTCAGTGTTGGGCAACATGGCGGGCTCTGTAGAGTTGTCCACATTAGCATGTTCAGACAGGTCCTCAATGATCACAGCAGAGGGTGCGAAATCAGAAGTATAACTTGATTGCTGGGAAAAGGTCAGACCAGTGGAGTCCTGCGTGACCAAGACAGACACCTGTACCGGGTTTGTTCTCAGGAAAAACCCCTCCCTCCAAGGTCCAAAATTTCCAAGCATAGGACTAACAGCTTGGAATATGAAGGTATTAAGATTCAGGCGTGGGATTGGGTCATTCAGTAACCTGGAAAGGATCTCGTTACCTTGAGCAGATAAACCGAATCTGACCCCTTGATCATAGATCTCCAGAGTGATGTTAAGAGATTCAGAGCTTGCATTATCAGACAACTGCATAGGTGGGTCATCGAGGATGAGAATGTCAGACTGGGTCGTGCTTGAACTATCAGGCTGAGTGATCGAATCATGCCAAGCCTGGAGAGCATTATCAGTGACATTGTTTTCAGGGACTAACCCATGTTGCACAGTCAGACCCTGCGCAGCAAGCCAGGCTTGGTAGTTCACTAGATGGGGCGGCATTTGCGGTGGTGGAGGAGCAGCGGGTGCATCCCAAGTGCCCCAGCCAGCATTGTCATAAACTTGTTGGGCCTCATTGTTGCCAGCTGCAGGTGCACCATTCTGAACGAGCCAATTATGAACTTGCTACTGATATAGTTGTTCCGCAGTGAGTTCAGGGCCAAACTATGGATGTGGGTTTCCATCGGGGGGTGGCATTTCCTTAGGTGCGGCAGGTACGTCAGGGAGGAGACCTTTCCAGTCGTTGTTGCGAAGAATGGTGACTACTACAGTCCAACTGTCTCGTGCACCTCCAAGCTGCCAGACCACAAAACTCTCGGGGACGAGGCGCAGACTAAGTACCCTGGCTTTCAGAAGGACGAATCTGCGGTCCTGACGGGGATTATACCAGGAAACTAAGGAATCATATCCACCCAAGGCCTTAGTGATGTAATAATCCGTTTGGTAGTCATACGGAAAGCCGAAGAACATGATCCAAATCTCAGGTCCAAATGGAGCCGCTCTACGATTAAGAGCCGCATTGTGTGGGACGAAGGTGATCAGCAGATCTTCATCTTGAAGCTCAAGCGGCGTGTTGACGGCAGTATCTCTCATAAAGGAATCCACGAACCCAAAAATCCCAACACCAAGGGGGTGATCACTGACCTTAGTAGGAAAGATCTGTGATTCTTGAAGCAGAGTAGTGATCCGATGGCGGACGGTGGCTCGGTGATGTAGGGGCACACTCACTGGCTTCTGCCATGGCCAAGAACTCGTGGCTGAGAGGAGCGATCGGGCCAACGACCATGCCGATGCGCACAAGACGATCAGCCGGCCCTGGCTGAACGGCGAAACCCGGCGGGAGGAAAGGCACAAGGTTCAGTGGGTAGTTCGCCATTGTGGTGGGACGGATCAGAGGAGAGGATGGTGGTGCGGAGGTGGGATGCGACTGCAATGGCGCAAGTTGCAGCGGAGCGTCAGACTGCGGCGACGGGACTGGATGGGAAGCAGCCCGTTGGGTTCTCGAGGCGGAAGCTGAAGCGTGAATGGGGGCGGTGGGGGGCAAAATTGCCTTTGCAACCCATTGCCATTTCCTTTGGAAAGCAACCCTTCGGCAGGATGACGCCACGTGGCCATAGAATCCACAGAAAGCACATCGAACGATCCTCGCATGAGCCATGGTTGCGCGTTTGGTGGAAATAGGATGGCCCAAAGATTGCGGGGGAATAATTGCAGTCTCCTTGTTTGACTCAGGCAGGGAGCGAGTGTCACGGCTGCTACGTTTTGGGCAATCCCCTGTTTTATGATCTGGGCCCGAGCAATTAATGCATATCAGGCGAGCTTGGCAAGCGATCCTGTAGTGTCCCCACTAAAGGCATCTAGCACAAAGGGCGGCCCAATTAGTTGCCAGAGAATGAATGTCAGCCGCGGAATAATCTGCCTGGGCTAAATCAGCCATATGTTTAGCGCTAAGTATCGGGGGCCACAAGTCATGGGGTGGGGCATAGCGGAAAGCAGATTTGAGAAAACCTTGCGGGAGTGGTGGGTATTGGGCACGCACAGGGCATTTGAATTGCCCAAATGAAATATACTCATTAATTGTATCAGCCTCGGATTCTGCCTGGGAAAGATAATATTCCATTAATGCCAGCGGTCAGTTGGTAATGCGCTAATGTCGCTCTTCTGAGATGTCGTTGGGACAGCCCCAAATTGAATTTGAATTTTATCATGGCGATCAACCAAGGAAGAAGTAGAGGCCTCATGATCGTGGGTATTAGAGAAATTCCAATGCTTCAAATTAACAAGGTTGAACTTGCTGAGTTCTTTGGCCGATGATGGATCGTTGTGTTGGCCATGATGTAGAAAATCAAGGGAAGCAAGTATGGCCACAGGGCGATGATCCAAGATTTCCACCAACTCTTGATCCGCATGCCAATGAGAACTAGAACAGTGCTTGGCAAAACGACCATTGAACAGATGGAAATGACATACAAAATTTGGCCAAACACGATCCTTTAACCCATAGATGAAATGCCCAACCTTGTTGTTGGCCACAGAGAAGCGAAATGAACGGGGGGTAATAGCAACAACATTGAATCCAAAACAAATTCCCCCAATGCAACATTGTAGTGCTAATCCAACCGAGTCAATCGTGAGAGGAAAAGAAGCCGAGGAGAAGGAGACCACCAAAAAGAATTCCTTGGTATCTCGAGATGGAGAGAAGTGCACTGTAGAACCAAACTTACGTCTCACCTGATCGGCCAGGGACAAACCAGGAGCAAAGTCCCAATGGAGGAGGCCGTCCATGGTGGCAGCAGCTAGAGATCGCCATTGGTGGTGGAGAGCAGGTGGGAGAGAGGGGAGGTGGGAGAGGAGGGAGCCATCATCTAGTTAGTAGCGCACTGGTCTAACCAGTGTTCATCACTTATATTGATTGCATGCGATGTTTATCTTTTATCCATCTTATCTTGCTTTGATTGACAGTAGCATTATAAGATGATCTCTCACTAAATTTCAAGATAAAAGTGTTCTCCCTGAGTATGCACCGTTGCCAAAGTTCGTCATGCCCAGACACGACGTGATGATCGGGTGTGATAAGCTCTACGTCCATCTACAACGGGTGCAAGCCAGTTTTGCACACGCAGAATACTCAGGTTAAACTTGATGAGCCTAGCATATGCAGATATGGCCTCGGAACACTGAGACCGAAAGGTCGAGCGTGAATCATATAGTAGATATGATCAACATAGTGATGTTCACCATTGAAAACTACTCCATTTCACGTAATGATCGGTTATGGTTTAGTTAATTTGGATCACATGATCACTTAGAAGATTAGAGGGATGTCTATCTAAGTGGGAGTTCTTAAGTAATATGATTAATTGAACTTAAATTTATCATGAACTTAGTACATGATAGTATCTTGCTTGTCTATGTTGATTGTAGAAAGATGGCCCGTGTTGTTGTTCCGTTGAATTTTAATGCGTTCCTTGAGAAAGCAAAGTTCAAAGATGATTGTAGCAATTAAACGGACTGGGTCCGTAACTTGAGGATTATCCTCATTGATGCACAGAAGAATTACTTCCTGGAAGCACCGCTAGGTGTACCACCTGCACAAGCAACTGCAGACATTGTGAATGCCTGTCAGTCACGTGTTGATGACTACTCGATAGTTCAGTGTGCCATGCTTTACGGCTTAGAACCGGGACTTCAACGATGTTTTGAACGTCATGGAGCATATGAGATGTTCCAAGAGTTGAAGTTAATATTTCAAAAGAATGCCTAGATTGAGAGATATGAAGTCTCCAATAAGTTCTATAGCTGCAAGATGGAGGAGAATAGTTCTGTCGGTGAGCATATACTCAAAATGTCTGGGTATAATAATCACATGATTCAACTGGGAGTGAATATTCCGGATGATAGCGTCATTGACAGAATTCTCCAATCACTGCCACCAAGCTACAAGAGCTTCGTGATGAACTATAACATGCAAGGGATGATAAGACGATTCCCGAGCTCTTCGCAATGCTAAAGGCTGCGGAGGTAGAAATAAAAAAGGAGCATCAAGTGTTGATGGTCAATAAGACCACTAGTTTCAAGAAAAAGTGCAAAGGGAAGAAGAAGGGCAACTTCAACAAGAACAGCAAGCAAGTTGCTGCTCAGGAGAAGAAACCCAAGTCTGGACCTAAGCCTGAGACTAAGTGCTTCTACTGCAAGTAGACTGGTCACTGGAAGCAGAACTGCCCCAAGTATTTGGAGGATAAGAAGGATGGCAAGGTGAACAAAGGTATATGTGATATACATGTTATTGATGTGTACCTTACTAGAGCTCGCAGTAGCACCTGGGTATTTGATACTGGTTTGCTAATATTTGCAACTCGAAACAGGGACTACAGATTAAGCGAACACTGGCCAAGGACAAGGTGATGATGCGCGTGGGAAATGGTTCCAAAGTCGATGTGATTGCGGTCGGCACGCTACCTCTACATCTACCTTCGGGATTAGTATTAGACCTAAATAATTGTTATTTGGTGCCAGCGTTGAGCATGAACATTATAACTGGATCTTGTTTGATGCGAGACGGTTATTCATTTAAATCAGAGAATAATGGTTGTTCTATTTATATGAGTAATATCTTTTATGGTCATGCACACTTGAAGAGTGGTCTATTTTTGATGAATCTCGATAGTAGTGATACACATATTCATAATGTTGAAGCCAAAATATGCACAGTTGATAATGGTAGTGCAACTTATTTGTGGCACTGCCGTTTAGGTCATATCAGTGTAAAGCGCATGAAGAAACTCCATACTGATGGACTTTTGGAACCACTTGATTATGAATCACTTGGTACTTGCGAACCGTGCCTTATGGGCAAGATTCTAAAACGCCGTTCTCCGGAATTATGGAGCGAGCAACTGATTTGTTGGAAATCATACATACTGATGTATGTGGTCCAATGAATGTTGAGGCTCGCAGCGGGTATCATTATTTTCTCACCTTCACAGATGATTTAAGCAGATATGGGTATATCTACTTAATGAAGCATAAGTCTGAAACATTTGAAAAGTTCAAAGAATTTCAGAGTGAAGTTGAAAATCATCGTAACAAGAAAATAAAGTTTCTATGATCTGATCGTGGAGGAGAATATTTGAGTTACGAGTTTGGTCTACATTTGAAACAATGCGGAATAGTTTCGCAACTCACGCCACCCGGAACACCACAGCGTAATGGTGTGTCCGAACATCATAATCGTATTTTTCTAGATATGGTGCGATCTATGATGTCTCTTACTGATTTACCGCTATCGTTTTGGGGTTATGCTTTAGAGACGGCCGCATTCACGTTAAATAGGGCACCATCAAAATCCGTTGAGACGACGGCTTATGAACTGTGGTTTGGCAAGAAACCAAAGTTGTCATTTCTTAAAGTTTGGGGCTGCGATGCTTATGTGAAAAAGCTTCAACCTGATAAGCTCGAACCCAAATCGGAAAATGTGTCTTCATAGGATACCCAAAGGAGACTGTTGGGTACACCTTCTATCACAGACCGAAGGCAAGACATTCGTTGCTAAGAATGGATCCTTTCTAGATAAGGAGTTTCTCTCGAAAGAAGTGAGTGGGAGGAAAGTAGAACTTGATGAGGTAACTGTACCTGCTCCCTTATTGGAAAGTAGTTCATCACAGAAATCGGTTTCTGTGACACCTACACCAATTAGTGAGTAAGTTAATGATGATGATCATGAAACTTCAGATCAAGTTGTTACCGAACCTCGTAGATCAACCAGAGTAAGATCCGCACCAGAGTGGTATGATAATCCTGTTCTGGAAGTCATGTTACTAGACCATGATGAACCTATGAATTATGAAGAAGCAATGGTGAGCCCAGATTCCACAAAATGGCTTGAGGCCATGAAATCTGAGATGGGATCCATGTATGAGAACAAAGTGTGGACTTTGGTTGACTTGCCCGATGGTCGGCAAGCAATTGAGAATAAATGGATCTTCAAGGAGAAGACTGATGCTGTCGGTAATGTTACTGTCTACAAAGCTCGACTTCTTGTGAAAGGTTTTCGACGAGTTCAAGGGATTGACTACGATGAGACCTTCTCACCCGTAGCGATGCTTAAGTCTGTCCAAATCATGTTAGCAATTGCCGCATTTTATGATTATGAAATTTGGCAAATGGATGTCAAAACTGCATTCCTGAATGGATTTCTGGAAGAAGAGTTGTATATGATGCAACCGGAAGGTTTTGTCGATCCAAAGGGAGCTAACAAAGTGTGCAAGCTGCAGCGATCCATTTATGGACTGGTGCAAGCCTCTCGGAGTTGGAATAAACGCTTTCACAGTGTGATCAAAGCATTTGGTTTTGTACAGACTTTTGGAGAATCCTGTATTTACAAGAAAGTGAGTGGGAGCTCTGTAGCATTTATGATATTATATGTGGATGACATATTGCTGATTGGAAATGATATAAAATTTCTGGATAGCATAAAGGGATACTTGAATAAGAGTTTTTTCAATGAAAGACCTCGGTGAAGCTTCTTATATATTGGGCATTAAGATCTATAGAGATAGATCAAGACGCTTAATTGGACTTTCACAAAGCACATACCTTGACAAAGTTTTGAAGAAGTTCAAAATGGATCAAGCAAAGAAAGGGTTCTTGCCTGTGTTACAAGGTGTGAAGTTGAGTAAGACTCAATGCTCGACCACTGCAGAAGATAGAAAGAAGATGAAAGATGTTCCCTATGCTTCAGCCATAGGATCTATCATGTATGCAATGCCGTGTACCAGACCTGATGTGTGCCTTGCTATAAGTTTAGCAGGGAGGTACCAAAGTAATCCAGGAGTGGATCACTGGACAGCGATCAAGAACATCCTGAAATACCTAAAAAGGACTAAGGATATTGTCGGTGTCAAAACCAGCGGATCTCGGGTAGGGGGTCCCGAACTGTGCGTCTAGGCGGATGGTAACAGGAGACAAGGGACACGATGTTTTTACCCAGGTTCAGGCCCTCTCGATGGAGGTAAAACCCTACTCCTGCTTGATTAATATTGATGATATGGGTAGTACAAGAGTTGATCTACCACGAGATCAGAGAGGCTAAACCCTAGAAGCTAGCCTATGGTATGATTGTTGTCTGTCCTACGGACTAAAACTCTCCGGTTTATATAGACACCGGAGAGGGCTAGGGTTACACAGAGTCGGTTACATTGGAAGGAGATCTACATATCGTATCGTCAAGCTTGGCTTCCACGCCAAGAAAGTCCTATCCGAACATGGGACGAAGTCTTCAATCTTGTATCTTCATAGTCCGGGAGTCCGGCCAAAGGTCATAGTCCGGCCATCCGGACACCCCCTAATCCAGGACTCCCTCAGTAGCCCCTGAACCAGGCTTCAATGACGACGAGTCCGGCGCGCAAATTGTCTTCGGCATTGCAAGGCGGGTTCCTCCTCCGAATATTTCATAGAAGATGTTGAACACAAGGATAGTGTCCGGCTCTGCAAAATAAGTTCCACATACCACCGTAGAGAGAATAATATTTACACAAATCTAATCTGCTCACGTATTCCATAGTGTGACATCACGCTACGGCCAAGCCTTTATTCGAATCGTTTTACTATCCCACCTCAGCGCATTTAGCGAGGTGGTTTCCTTGGCACGTCTTGTCAAAGCAGAGATCGTGTCCCCTTATTCCGGGATTCTCATCAATACGGGCGTGGGTAACCCAACCGCGCCATTAACCGTGGCGCTTGGGAGATAAGCGAGTTTTATTAGGCTGGTGGGGGCTCATAGTTTCGGCCGCCCATATAAGGGGATAAGGATCCACCCTTTCCATCTACGCCTTCTTCCTCCTTTGCTTATCCATTCCTGCGCACTCGAGCTCCAGCGCCCAAGTCCGCACTTCCCACCTCAACCTTCTCCAATCATGTCCGGAGCGGGAGGTAGATGGATGGCCACCACCGTCACGGAGGGGCACATCAAAAAGTTGAGGAAGGCCGGATACTTGTCTGACGACATCGCGCACCGGCTTCCAGATGAGGGGCAACTCATCCCCACCCCTAGGCCCCATGAGAGGGTCGTGTTTCTCACCCATTTCCTCCGCGGACTAGGTTTTCCTCTTCACCCATTTGTCCGGGGGCTCATGTTCTACTACGGCCTGGATTTCCATGATCTGGACCCGAATTTTATCCTCAACATCTCGACGTTTATCGTCGTTTGCGAGGCCTTCCTCCACATCAAGCCTCACTTCGGCCTATGGCTGAAGATCTTCAGCGTCAAGCCGAAGGTCATGGGCGGCCGGCAAGCGGAGTGCGGAGGCGCCATGGTGGGCAAGATGCCCAACGTCACATGGCTCGAGGGCTCCTTCATAGAAACCATCAAAGGGTGGCAATCGGGGTGGTTCTATATCACCGAGCCGCGTGACCCTGAGTGGGCAGCGGCCCCCGAATTCCAATCTGGCATCCCCACCCGGCTCACGTCCTGGAAAGAGACGGGCCTGTTGTGGGGTAATCCGGAAGAGGTGGCCGGACTCCAAACCTGCGTCCAAGACGTGGTGAACAAAAAGCTTAAACTTGTCAACGTAGTCTAGGCCATGCTCTTCCGCCGGATCCTCCCGTGTCAACAACGGGCTTTCAACTTGTGGGAGTTCGACCCGGCTCAGCACCAGACTCTGTCCAGGCTCTTTGACACAAAGCACGAGGACGCCTGGAAGGTGCTATTCAAGAGCTCCGAGGTCTCCCCTCCCGTCACCGAGGATCGCGGATTCTGCGCCAAGCGCCAAGCCACCGAAGTAAGCTTGTTTTTATTCTTTTGCAGGATACTTGATTTTCATAGTTTGACTCTATGCAGGATCTAAACTCCTGCTCCTTTAACAGGACTAGAAGAGGACGTCCGAACAGTTTGACTGTCCGGCCCCTTTACCCGAAGGCCCAGCAGATGCACGCTTGACGAAGCTGCTGGTTCCGGCACCCCACGTGGTGCCGGAGAAGAAGGCCAAGAAGAAGGCCACGGGGACTCGAAAGAGTTCCCGACGCCTGGTGGTGTCGGATTCATCGCCCGACGACCCCGAAGCGCCCTCCGCCTCCGAAGACGAGGAGGAGGAAGAAGAAGCCTCTCCCCCTCTAGCGGGGGGAGGAAAGAAAAGGAAGGCCGCCCCAACTGGGGAGGCTGGAGGGTCCAAGAAGGGGAGGACCCTTCTACCGGACTACGCCTCCGACGCCGAAGACGGCGGAGAGGAATGGCCATCCAGGGTCAAGCCCCTGGCAAAATCGTAAGTATCCGGATACCAGAATAACTTATGGCGCTCCTCTATTGTACAGTACCTTCTGACGCCGAATTCAATCATGCAGTCCGCCCAAGGCTCAGCTCGGCGATTCGTCGAGCGGCTCCCTGGATTCGTCGGATGTGAATAGCGCTTCACTCCCGACGGCCTCCTCCCCTCGCCCTACGGACGATGCCGAGGTGGAGTCCCAAAAGGGGCTAAACCAGGAGGAGGTGGTCCTGGAGGCGCCGCAAGGCGACCTCCCGGACTCCAGGCCCAAAGGGGATGAAGCCTGGGCCGGACACCGCTCCGGAACCTTCAGTGGTTCCGGAGTCCGGCAGGCGGCCCCTTCGCAAGAAGGGCAAGCCTACGACGCCGGCGGCCTCCGTCCAACCGGAGGCGCCGGACAATTTGCTGGAGGTGCTTAACGGCGCCTCCATCGACGAGGAGCACCGCACTGTTATGAGTGCGGTGATTCAGAAGGTTCAGTCCGCCAAGAGCGGGCTGACGGAAGCCTGGACCAGCCTTCTAACAGGCTTTGAGGTATGTGTTTAAAACATATAAAAATGTTACCGCATAGACAGTAGCCCCTGATGCTCAGTTTGGTGTTCGGAAAGAAAAGCCGGACTGAGGATCTTAAAAAAGATATACGCAGGAGTCTAACATAAATATGTCAATATGGGAATGCAGGCTGCGCTGCTGACCTCTGCCGCACTGACTGCGGAGGTCGATGCATTGAAGCAGAGCCTCGAGCGGTCCGAGAACGAGCTCGGCCGTGCCAAGAAGCAGCTCGAGGACAAGGAAGGTATGTAATACCTTATGTAAGTATATAAAAATACCTGGTTGCAAATAATGACAGGACCAACGTGAATGTTGCAGGGGCCACAACCGAGGTGGCGACCCTGAAGGAAGCGCTTTCCAAGGCCGAAGACAATGCGGCCATGGAGCGCTCAGAGCGAGAGAAACAAGAGGCGCAGGTGGCGGAGGTGCGGCAAGAGCTCGATGCTCTTGTGAAAAAACATGAGAGGTTAGAGCTTGACTCGAAGACTCGAGAGTCCGAGCTTGCCTCGGCACTTGAAAGCGCCAAATCTGCCAAGGCCGAAGCCCAAAAAGCCCTCCAGGAGATTGAGGCGATGAAAAAGATTGCGGCGGGTAAGGCATTCTTTATGCAAAGCAAGCACGTGAAAGTAAATTACCTGTTACTTACCCGAATCCGGAGCTCTCCAGGAGCATTCGCAGATCTGCCCTGCAGTGTATCCGACGCCGCCGCATTCTACCGGGCCGAGGAAGGAAGCTCGACGGAGAAGGTGTTCTGGTCCCAGTATGCTGAGGCCGAATCCCCGGTGCCCTTGAGCGACCAGCTGAAGCAGCTGGTCGAGCTTCATAAGGCAGCCGAACAGGCCATGAAGGGCCTGATAGGCCGGCTGTGGCCTGGGGAGGTCATGCCTTTGAGCTACTTTGGGCTGGTGCGGCGGCTGGTGGATGCCTGTCCACGGCTTGAAGTCATCAAGCGCTCCGTGTGCATCGAGGGCGCCCGTAGGGCTTTTGCCCGTGCTAAAGTGCACTGGGGCAAGCTGGATGCTGAGAAGCTGGTGAAGGATGGGCCACCGGAGGGGAAGGAGCATCGCAGGCCCGAGATGTATTATGAGGGCGTCCTGAAGGGTGCCCGTCTTGTAGCGAATGAATGTACCGGGGATGTAATTTTTGAGTAAACTCGCTCGTGTTTATCCTGTGCGCTGAAAACTTGTTCATATGCGCTAAGCAACGCTTTTTGAATTTAAAATATTACCTTCTGTGCGGCCGTTTATTAAATCTGAGAGATGCAAGTCGTCGGCTTCTACCCCCATGCCACGAGTGCTGGGGTGTTCGGGATAAACCTGAGCGCTCTTGTTCCCATTCTTGGGTCCATCTAGGGAGGCGCTCAGCACAACGAACAAGGCCGTCGGACTTATAATGCTTTATCACTCTCACTTAGCCATAGAATTCTATAATTTTAAATTTCGGCGAAGCCCCTAGTATTCGGAAGACCGAGTTCGGGGCGCTATCCACGCCTAGGCCGGATAAATCCAGCTCCTCGCTCTAAGCGGCATAAGTCTTTAAGGACTCGAAAAACCTCTCGAACAGCGACCGGTCTCTCGCCCTATCATGATGGTCAGTTTTAGCTTTCTCTACTGAGGTGTTAACCCAGATCAACTAGGGCACAATCGTAGTAGTTCTCCCAGCGCTACCTTAGCCGACATTGCGGAACGTAAGGTACCAAAACATGGGAGCCGGGCAAACCCAACTATTGACCCAAGACATGATTCGGAGCCGATGCATATAGTGCTATAAGTTCGGGGTGCCGCACTCATGAGAGTGTTCGGTCTTCTCACACCGTATTATGGGGTACTTAAGCCCCTGGTGTATTGGCCGTACCAAAGTGTACGGTTGCATAATGTCATGACTGAACATATTTATATAAAAATAAATGAATACAATAACAGGCAAGAGCTATGTATTGTTTATTAAAAAGGGCTGCTATGAAAGCAGAACGATAGAAATAGTGCGATAAGCAAGAGATGGGATTATTTGACATGTCCCCCTCCAGGGGCAAGCTGCGAGACTTTAAGTAAAATAGGTATTTAGCTCGTTATAGAGACCACCTGGACATTTGACGTGGCTTGTTGTCTCCCTGGCTGTTGCATCGTGCATTCGACGAGTGTATTGCCGCACAGGCCTTCCGAATAGTTGGGTCCTGAAAGTATATAAAAAAAGAAACGGCGAAATCGGGAGCCCCTAGTGCGGTTGAGCCGCATTCTGGGCGTGCCATGGTTGTGCCCCTCCCCCTATGCCCATGGTATTTCCAGAGCATAGTTATGTACGCGTGGTACTGCTATTTCCATCTTGCAAGGGCTGGGGTTGGGGCCGCACTGCTATGCTTGCTCAAAACATGCCAGCCGGTTTTGTTGTAGGTTACTTCAGGCACGCTTGACGTTGTCCG
Organism: Triticum aestivum; assembly: GCF_018294505.1. Classification (NCBI taxonomy): domain Eukaryota; kingdom Viridiplantae; phylum Streptophyta; class Magnoliopsida; order Poales; family Poaceae; genus Triticum; species Triticum aestivum. The sequence goes on from NC_057807.1 coordinate 56,896,736, forward strand.
GACGTTTAACAGCTGGATTGGAGAATTGCCTTGAGAGGCTACTTTGTACTTCCACCACCAGGGCCGCCATGTGCTCCTCTGTTCGGAGAGAGCGTTCGGTGTTTCCATTGACCGTAATGACTCCGCGAGGGCCTGGCATCTTGAGCTTGAGATATGCGTAGTGCGGCACCGCATTAAATTTTGCGAATGCGGTTCGTCCGAGCAGGGCGTGATAGCCACTGCGGAATGGGACTATGTCGAAGATTAACTCTTCGCTTCGGAAATTATCCGGGGATCCGAAGACCACTTCGAGTGTAACTGAGCCTGTACAGCTGGCTTCTACACCTGGTATGACGCCTTTAAAGGTTGTCTTTGTGGGTTTAATCCTTGAGGGATCTATACCCATTTTTCGCACTGTATCCTGATAAAGCAGGTTCAGGCTGCTGCCGCCGTCCATGAGGACTCTAGTGAGGTGAAATCCGTCAATGATTGGGTCTAGGACCAATGCGGCGAATCCGCCGTGACGAATGCTAGTGGGGTGGTCCCTTCGATCAAAAGTGATCGGGCAGGAGGACCATGGGTTGAACTTTGGGGCGACTGGCTCCAACGCATAGACGTCCTTGAGAGCATGCTTCCGCTCCCTTTTGGGGATATGGGTTGCGTATATCATGTTCACCGTCCGCACTTGTGGGGGGAAGCCCTTCTGTCCTCTGTTGTTCGGCGGCCGGGGCTCCTCCTCGTCATCGCTATACGGCCCCTTGTCTCTGTTTTCGGCACTTAACTTGCCTGCCTGCTTGAACACCCAACAATCCCTGTTGGTGTGATTGGCTGGTTGTTCGGGGGTGCCGTGTATCTGGCACGAGCGATCGAGTATCCGGTCTAAACTGGATGGGCCCGGAGGATTTCTTTTGAATGGCTTCTTCCGCTGACCGGGTTTAGAGCCTCTGAATCCGGCATTAACTGCCGTATCCTCAGTATTATCGCCGTTGATGCGGCGCTTGTGCTTGTTACGACGTGACCTGCCATTGTTGTCCTTGGTATCTGAGTTACCAGGGCTCTTGGTTATGTTATTGCTACGAGCTAGCCAGCTATCTTCTCCCGCGCAAAAGCGGGTCATGAGTGTCGTGAGGGCTGCCATAGATTTCGGCTTTTCCTGTCCTAGGTGCCGGGCAAGCCATTCGTCTCGGATGTTGTGCCTGAAGGCTGCAAGAGCCTCTGCGTCCGGACAGTCGACTATTTTATTTTTCTTGGTTAGGAACCGCGTCCAGAATTGTCTGGCCGATTCTCCTGGCTGGTGGATTATGTGGCTTAGGTCATCGGCATCTGGTGTTCGCACATAAGTGCCCTGGAAGTTGTCAAGCAATGTGGATTCCAGGTCCTCCCAGCAACTAATTGACTCTGCTGGCAGGCTGTTAAGCCAATGCCGAGCTGGTCCTTTAAGCTTGAGCGGGAGGTATTTGATGGCGTGTAGATCATCACCACGGGCCATGTGGATATGAAGGAGATAATCCTCGATCCATACCGCAGGATCTATTGTGCCATCGTATGATTTGATGTTTACGGGTTTGAAAACCTCGGGGATTTGATGATCCATTACTTCGTCTGTGAAGCATAGTGGGTGTGTGGCGCCCCTGTACTGGGCTATATCGCGACGTAGCTCGGATGAGCTTTGTCTGTTGTGTTCGGCCTGGCCGTATTTGTCATATCCGGCGTGACGGTTACCGTCACGTGACGTGGGGCGCCCACGCGATCCGTAGATTGATCTTGTTTGCCTTGCCTTATCCTCCAATATGTCTCGCAGGTCTGGTGCGTTTCCCCGTGCTCTGGTATTTTTTGAGCGGCGCCGGGGTGCGGCTTGAGTTGAGGGCCGAAAAGCCTCTCTGTCGCGGCCACGGGGTGGCCGATCGGCCGCATCATACGCTGGTGATGTGGGTTTAGTTGCTTCCTCCTCTAGTTGGGGTAGCAGCCTGCGCTTTGGGTAGCTCTTGGAGGGGCGTTCGAGTTTATACTCTTCGGCCGCCAGGACTTCAGTCCATCTGTCGGCTAGCAAATCTTGGTCAGCTCTAAGCTGCTGCTGTTTTTTCTTGAGGCTGCTTGCCGTGGCCATAAGCCTGCGTTTGAAACGCTCTTGTTCGGCGGGATCCTCTGGCACGACAAATTCGTCGTCGTCGAGGCTTGCCTCGTCTTCGGAGGGAGGCATGTAATTGTCGTCCTCGACCTCCCTGTCTGCCGCTCTCTCATGAGGGCTGGCTTCTCCGTCCTCCTGCGCTGAATCCTGCTGGAGGGGGTTATCTTCGGCACTGTCTGGGGTGTTGTTATCTCCAGTACCGGACTCGCCATTTTTTCTTTGGCGGGATTTAGAGCGACGCCGCTGACGTCGGTGCTTAGGTTGCTTCTTGGAGGGGTCATCCTTCGTTTTTTCATCGCCATTCCCTGCTTTTGGGGTGTCCACCATGTATATGTCATATGATGAGGTGGCTTTCCAGTGCCCTATAGGTGCTAGTTCTTGTTCTTCTCCTTCATCGGCGTCCATACCGTCGATGTCTTCGGAGTTGAAGTCAAGCATGTCGGTTAAATCGTCGACAGTGGCTACAAAGTGGGTGGTGGGTGGGTTTTGAATTTCTTGGTCGTCCGCATCCCAACCTTGCTGACCATAGTCCGGCCAGGGCTCTCCTGACAAAGAGAGGGATTTTAGTGAATTCAGGATGTCATCAAAGGGCGAGTGCTGAAAGACGTTCGCGGCGGTGAACTCCATGATCGGAGCCCAATTGGGTTCGATCGGAAGGGGTGTGGAAGATCCAGAGTCCAGAAAGGAGTCCGACACTTTGGAGTCACAGGCCTCACAAAGGACTAGGCTGGTATTCGGCTCGATCACCGTAGAGATTGCAGCTTCCGGGGCGACGTCCAACCGTTCATTCCCGATTGGCGCGGCCGGCTCCGAGCTAAGGGTCAGAGCGGACACCTGAGCGGCGCTCTGAGCGCTGTCCGGCGGCATAGCTAGATCATGCCCGTCGTGACAGTGCGGCGCGCTCGGTCGTGGCTCGAATCCGTCATAGATCAAGTCCCCGCGGATGCCGGCCGTGTAGTTTAAGCTCCCAACTCTAACCTGATGGCCAGGGGCGTAGCTTTCAATCTGCTCCAGATGGCCAAGCGTATTGGCCCGCAGTGCGAAGCCGCCGAACACGAAGATCTGTTCGGGGAGAAAAGTCTCACCCTGGACCTCGTCGTGGTTAATGATCGAAGAAGCCATCGAGCCTAAAGGTGACGGCACAGAGGAACTCTCAATGAAAGCACCAATGTCGGTGTCAAAACCGGCGGATCTCGGGTAGGGGGTCCCGAACTGTGCGTCTAGGCGGATGGTAATAGGAGACAAGGGACACGATGTTTTTACCCAGGTTCGGGCCCTCTTGATGGAGGTAAAACCCTACTCCTGCTTGATTAATATTGATGATATGGGTAGTACAAGAGTTGATCTACCATGAGATCAGAGAGGTTAAACCCTAGAAGCTAGCCTATGGTATGATTGTTGTCCGTCCTACGGACTAAACCTCTCCGGTTTATATAGACACCGGAGAGGGCTAAGGTTACACAGAGTCGGTTACAGTGGAAGGAGATCTACATATCGTATCGCCAAGCTTGCCTTCCACGCCAAGGAAAAGTCCTATCTGGACACGGGACGAAGTCTTCAATCTTGTATCTTAATAGTCCGGGAGTCCGGGCAAAGGTCATAGTCCGGCCATCCGGACACCCCCTAATCAAGGACTCCCTCAGATATGTTTCTCGTTTATGGAGGTGACAAAGAGCTCATCGTAAATGGTTACGTTGATGCAAGATTTGACACTGATCCGGACGATTCTAAATCGCAAACCGGATACGTGTTTACAATGAAAGGTGGAGCTGTCAGTTGGTGCAGTTCTAAACAAAGCATTGTGGCTGGATCTACCAGTGAAGTTGAGTACATAGCTGCTTCGGAAGCAGCAAATGAAGGAGTCTGGATGAAGGAGTTCATATCCGATCTAGGTGTCATACCTAGTGCATCGGGTCCAATGAAAATCTTTTGTGACAATACTGGTGCAATTGCCTTAGCGAAGGAATCCAGATTTCACAAGAGAACCAAGCACATCAAGAGACGCTTCAATTCCATCCGGGATCTAGTCCAGGTGGGAGACATAGAAATTTGCAAGATACATATGGATTTGAATGTTGCAGACCCATTGACTAAGTCTCTTCCACGAGCAAAACATGTTCAGCACCAAGACTCCGTGGGTGTTAGGATCATTACTATGTAATCTAGATTACTGACTCTAGTGCAAGTGGGAGACTGAAGGAAATATGCCCTAGAGGCAATAATAAAGTTATTATTTATTTCCTTATATCATGATAAATGTTTATTATTCATGCAAGAATTGTATTAACCGGAAACATAATACATGTGTGAATACATAGACAAATAGAGTGTCACTAGTATGCCTCTACTTGACTAGCTCGTTGATCAAAGATGGTTATGTTTCCTAGCCATAGACATGAGTTGTCATTTGATTAACGGGATCACATCATTAGGAGAATGATGTGATTGACATGACCCATTTCGTTAGCTCAGCACACGATCGTTTACTATGTTGCTATTGCTTTCTTCATGACTTATACATGTTCCTATGACTATGAGATTATGCAACTCCCGTTTATCGGAGGAACAGTTTGTGTGCTACCAAACGTCACAACGTAACTGGGTGATTATAAAGGTGCTCTACAGGTGTCTCCAAAGGTACTTGTTGGGTTGGCGTATTTCAAGATTAGGATTTGTCACTCTGATTGTCGGAGAGGTATCTCTGGACCCTCTCGGGTAATGCACATCACTTAAGCCTTGCAAGCATTGCAACTAATGAGTTAGTTGCGGGATGATGTATTATAGAACGAGTAATGAGACTTGCCGGTAACAAGATTGAACTAGGTATTGAGATACCGACGATCGAATCTCGGGCAAGTAACATACCGATGACAAAGGGAACAACGTATGTTGTTATGCGGTCTGATAGATAAAGATCTTCGTAGAATATGTGGGAGCCAATATGAGCATCCAGGTTCTGCTATTGGTTATTGACCGGAGACGTGTCTCGGTCATGTCCACATAGTTCTCGAACCCGTAGGGTCCGCACGCTTACCGTTTCGATGATAGTTATATTATGAGTTTATATGTTTTGATGTACCAAAGGTTGTTCGGAGTCCCGGATGTGATCAAGGACATGACGAGGAGTCTCGAAATGGTCGAGACATGAAGATTGATATATTGGAAGCTTATGTTTGGATATCGGAAGTGTTCCGGGTGAAATCGGGATTTTACCGGAGTACTGGAGGGGTTACCAGAACCCCCCAGGGGTTAATGGGCCTTAGTGGGCCTTTGCGGAGAAGAGGAGAGGCAGCCAGGGCTGGCCGCGTGCCCCTCCCCCCTAGTCCGAATAGGACAAGGAGAGGGGGGCGGCGCCCCCCCTTCCTTCCTCTCTCCCTCCTATTCCCCCTAGTGCTAATCCAACTAGGAAAGGGAGGGAGTCCTACTCCCGGTGGGAGTAGGACTCCACCTGGCGTGCCCCCCTTGGCCGGCCGCACCTCCCTCCCTTGCTCCTTTATATATGGGGGCAGGGGGCACCATAGAGAGACAACAATTGATCGTTTGATCTTTTAGCCGTGTGCGGTGCCCCCCTCGACCATAGTCCACCTCGATAATACTGTAGCGGTGCTTAGGCGAACCCTGCGTCGGTAGAACATCATCATCTTCACCACGCCGTCGTGCTGACGAAACTCTCCCTCAACACTCGGCTGGATCGGAGTTCGAGGGACATCATCGGGCTGAACATGTGCTGGACTCGGAGGTGCCGTGCGTTTGGTACTTGATCGGTCGGACCGTGAAGACGTACGACTACATCAACCGCGTTGTGCTAACGCTTCCGCTTTCGGTCTACGAGGGTACGTGGACACACTCTCCCCTCTGGTTGCTATGCATCACTATGATCTTGCATGTGCGTAGGATTTTTTTTTTTGAAATTACTACGTTCCCCAACGAGCAATGTGACTAATGAGTTAGTTGCGGGATGATGTATTACGGAACGAGTAAAGAGACTTGCCAGTAACGAGATTGAACTAGGCATTGACATACTGACGATCGAATCTCGGGCAAGGTATATACCGATGACAAAGGGAACAACATATGTTGTTATGCGGTTTGATTGAGAAGGATCTTCATAGAATATGTGGGAGCCAATATGAGCATCCAGGTTCTGCTATTGGTTATTGACTCGAGATGTGTCTCGGTCATGTCTACATAGTTCTCGAACCCATAGGGTCCGCACGCTTAACGTTTGATGACGATTTGTATTAAAGAGTTATGTGATTTTATGACCGAAGATCATTCGGAGTCCCGAATGAGATCATGGACATGACGACGAGTCTCGAAATGGTTGAGACGTAAAGATCGATATATTGGAAGGCTATATTTGGACATCGGAAAGGTTCCGAGTGATTGTATATTTTTCGGAGTACCGGAGAGTTACGGGAATTCGTATTGGGCCTTAATGGGCCATACGGGAAAGGATAGAAAGGTCTCAAGGGTGGCTGCGCCCCTTCCCCATGGACTGGTCCGAATTGGACTAGGGAAAGGGGGCGCCCTTTTCCTTCCTTCTCCTTCTCCCTTCCCCTTTTCCTATTTCATGTGGGAGGTGGAATGCTACTAGGACTAGGGAGTCCTAGTAGGACTCCACAGTTTGGGCGCGCCCTATGAGGGCTGGCTTCCTCCTCCCTCCATGAAGGAAATATGCCCTAGAGGCAATAATAAAGTTATTATTTATTTCCTTATATCATGATAGATGTTTATTATTCATCCTAGAATTGTATTAACCGGAAACATAATACATGTGTGAATACATAGACAAACATAGTGTCACTAGTATGCCTCTACTTGACTAGCTCGTTTATCAAAGATGGTTACGTTTCCTAACCATGGACAAAAGAGTTGTCTTTTGATTAACGGGATCACATCATTAGGAGAATGATGTGATTGACTTGACCCATTCCGTTAGCTTAGCACTTGATCATTTAGTATATTGCTATTGCTTTCTTCATGACTTATACATGTTCATGTAACTATGAGAATTATGCAACTCCTGTTTACCGGAGGAACACTTTGGGTGCTACCAAACGTCACAACGTAACTGGGTGATTATAAAGGAGTACTACAGGTGTCTCCAAAGGTACATGTTGGGTTGGCGTATTTCGAGATTAGGTTTTGTCACTCCGATTGTCGGAGAGGTATCTCTGGGCCCTCTCGGTAATGCACATCACTATAAGCCTTGCAAGCAATGTAGCTAATGAGTTAGTTACGGAATGATGCATTACAGAACGAGTAAAGAGTCTTGCCGCTAACGAGATTGAACTAGGTATTGGATACCGACGATCGAATCTCGGGCAAGTAACATACCGATGACAAAGGGAACAACGTATGTTGTTATAAGGTTTGACCGATAAAGATCTTCGTAGAATATGTAGGAGCCAATATGGGCATCCAGGTTCCGCTATTGGTTATTGACCGAAAATAGTTCTAGGTCATGTCTACATAGTTCTCGAACCCGTAGGGTCCGCACGCTTAACGTTACGATGACGGTTTTATTATGAGTTTATGAGTTTTGATGTACCGAAGGAGTTCGGAGTCTCGGATGAGATCGGGTACATGACGAGGAGTCTCGAAATGGTTGAGACGTAAAGATCGATATATTGGACGACTATATTCGGAGTTCGGCAAGGTTCCGAGTGATTCGGGTATTTTTGGGAGTACCGGAGAGTTACGGAAATTCGTATTGGGCCTCTTTGGGCCATACGGGAAAGGAGAGAAAGGGCCAAAAGAGTGGCCGCACCCCTCCCCTTGGACTAGTCCGAATTGGACTAGGGAGGGGGGCGCACCCTTCCTTCCTTCTCCTTCTCTCTTCCCTTTCCTTCTCTCCTACTCCTACTACATGGAAGATCTCCTAGTTGGACTAGGAAAGGAGGGAGTCCTACTCCCGGTGGGAGTAGGACTCCTCCCTGGCGCGCCCTCCCTTGGCCGGCCGCCCCCTCCCCCTTGCTCCTTTATATACGGGGGCAGGGGGCACCTCTAGGCACAACGACACAAGTTGATCTACGGATCGTTCCTTAGCCGTGTGCGGTGCCCCCCTCCACCATATTCCGCCTGGTCATATCGTCCCGGAGTTTAGGCGAAGCCCTGCGCCGGTAGAACATCATCATCGTCACCACGCCGTCGTGCTGACGGAACTCATCCCCGAAGCTTTGCTGGATCGGAGCCCGGGGATCGTCATCGAGCTGAACGTGTGCTGAACTCGGAGGTGCCGTACGTTCGGTGCTTGGATCGGTCGGATCGTGAAGACGTACGACTACATCAACCGCGTTGTGCTAACGCTTCCGCTTACGGTCTACGAGGGTATGTGGACAACACTCTCCCCTCTCGTTGCTATGCCATCACCATGATCTTGCGTGTGCGTAGGAATTTTTTTGAAATTACTACGTTCCCCAACAGTGGCATCCGAGCCTAGGTTTTATGCGTTGATGTTATATGCACGAGTAGAACACAAGTGATTTGTGGGCGATACAAGTCATACTGCTTACCAGCATGTCATACTTTGGTTCGGCGGTATTGTTGGATGAAGCGGTCCGGACCGACATTACGCGTATGCTTACGCGAGACTGGTTCTACCGATGTGCTTTGCACACAGGTGGCTGGCGGGTGTCAGTTTCTCCAACTTTAGTTGAACCGAGTGTGGCTACGCCCGGTCCTTGCGAAGGTTAAAACAGCACCAACTTGACAAACTATCGTTGTGGTTTTGATGTGTAGGTAAGAACGGTTCTTGCTAAGCCCATAGCAGCCACGTAAAACTTGCAACAACAAAGTAGATGACGTCTAACTTGTTTTTGCAGGGCATGTTGTGATGTGATATGGTCAAGACGTGATGCTATATTTATTGTATGAGATGATCATGTTTTGTTGAAGTTATCGGCAACTGGCAGAAGCCCTATGGTTGTCTCTTTGTTGCATAAGATGCAAGTGCCAAATAATTGCTTTACATTATCGCTATACGATAGCAATAGTTGCAAGAGCAATAGTTGGCGAGACGACCATGTGACGACACATTGATATAGATCAAGATGATGAAGATCATGGTGTCATGCCGGTGACGATAGAGATCATGACAGTACTTTGGAGATGGAGATCAAAGGCGCAAGATGATCATGGCCATATCATGTCACATATTTTGATTGCATATGATGTTTATCTGTTATACATCTTATTCTGTTTTGTTTAACGGTAGCATTTTAAGATGATCTCTCACTAATTATCAAGAAGTGTTCTCCCTGAGTATGAACCGTTGCGTAAGTTCTTCGTGCTGAGACACCACGTGATGATCAGGTGTGATAGGCTCTACGTTCAAATACAACGGGTGCAAAACAGTTGCACACGCGGAATACTCAGGTTAAACTTGAAGAGCCTAGCATATACAAATATGGCCTCGGAACACGGAGACCGAAAGGTCGAACGTGAATCATATAGTAGATATGATCAACATAGTGATGTTCACCATTGAAAACTACTCCATCTCACGTGATGATCGGACATGGTTTAGTTGATTTGGATCACGTGATCACTTAGATGACTAGAGAGATGTCTGTCTAAGTGGGAGTTCTTAAGTAATATGATTAATTGAACTTTAATTTATCATGAATTTAGTCCTGGTAGTATTTTGCAAATTATGTTGTAGATCAATGGCTCGCGTTGTTGCTTCCCTATGTTTTTGCTTCCCTATGTTTTAATATATGTTCCTAGAGAAAAATTATGTTGAAAAATGTTAGTAGCAATGATGCGGATTGGATCCGTGATCTGAGGTTTATCCTCATTGCTGCACAGAAGAATTATGTCCTTGATGCACCGCTAGGTGACAGACCTATTGCAGGAGCAGACGCAGACGTTATGAACGTTAGGCTAGCTCAATATGATGACTACTTGATAGTTTAGTGCACCATGCTTAACGGCTTAGAATCGGGACTTCAAAGATGTTTTGAACGTCATGGACCATATGAGATGTTCCAGGAATTGAAGTTAATATTTCAAGCAAATACCCGAGTTGAGAGATATGAAGTCTCCAACAAGTTCTATAGCTAAAAGATGGAGGAGAATCGCTCAACTAGTGAGCATGTGTTCAGATTGTCAGGGTACTTCAATCGCATGAATCAAGTTGGAGTTAATCTTCCAGATAAGATAGTGATTGACAGAATTCTCTAGTCACCATCACCAAGTTAGTAGAACTTCGTGATGAACTATAATATGCAAGGGATGACGAAAGTAATTCCCAAGCTCTTCGTGATGCTGAAATCGACGAAGGTAGAAATCAAGAAAAACATCAAGTGTTGATAGTTAACAAGACCACTAGTTTCAAGAAAAGGGCAAAGGGAAGAAGGGGAACTTCAATAAGAACGGCAAGAAAGTTGCTGCTCAAGTGAAGAAGCCCAAGTCTGGACCTAAGCCTGAGACTGAGTGCTTCTACTGCAAAGGAACTGGTCACTCGAAGCGGAACTGCCCCAAGTATTTGGCGGATAAGAAGGATGGCAAAGTGAACAAAGGTATATTTGATATACATGTTATTGATGTGTACTTTACTAGTGTTTATTGTAGCCCCTGAGTATTTGATACTTGTTCGGTTGCTAAGATTAGTAACTCAAAACAGGAGTTACAGAATAAACAGAGACTAGTTTAGGGTGAAATAACGATGTGTGTTGGAAGTGGTTCCAAAATTGATATGATCATCATCGTACACTCCCTATATTTTCGAGATTAGTGTTGAACCTAAATAATTGTTATTTGGTGTTTGCGTTGAGCATAAATATGATTAGATCATGTTTATTGCGAGACGATTATTCATCTAAGACAAAGAATAAATTGTTATTCTATTTACATGAATAAAACCTTCAAATGGTCATACACCCGATGAAAATAGTTTGTTGGATCTCGATCATAGTGATACACATATTCATAATATTGATGCCAAAAGATGCAAAGTTAATAATGATAGTGCAACTTATTTGTGGCACTGCCGTTTGGGTCATATCGGTGTAAAGTGCATGAAGAAACTCCATAAAGATGGATTTTCGGAATCACTTGGTTTTGAATCATTTGATGCTTGCGAACCGTGCCTTTTGGGCGACATGACTAAAACTCCGTTCTCCGGAACAATAGAACGAGCTACTGACTTGATGGAAATAATACATACCGATGTATATGGTCCAATGAGTGTTGATGCTCGTGGCGGGTATCGTTATTTTCTGACCTTCACAAGATGAATTGAGCAGATATGAGTATATCTACTTAATGAAGCACAAGTCTGAAACATTTGAAAAGTTCAAAGAATTTCAGAGTGAAGTGGAGAATTATCGTAACAAGAAAATAAAGTTTCTGCAATTTGATCACGGAGACAAATATTTGAGTTACGAGTTTGGTCTTCAATTAAAACAATGTGGAATAGTTTCACAAATTCATGCCACCTGGAACACCACAGCTTAATGGTGTGTCCGAACGTCATAACAGTACTTTATTGGATATAGTGCAATCTATGATGTCTCTTACCGGTTTACCACTATCGTTTTGGGGTTATGCATTAAAGACAGCTGCATTCACTTTAAATAGGGCACCATCAAAATCCTTTGAGACGACGCCTTATGAACTGTGGTTTGGCGAGAAACCAAAGTTGTCGTTTGGGGCTGCGATGCTAAGGTGAAAAAGTTTTCACCTGATAAGCTTGAACCCAAATCGGAGAAATGCGTCTTCATATAATACCCAAAGGAAACTATTGGGTACACCTTCTATCACAGATCCGAAGGCAAGTTATTCGTTGATAAGATGGATCCTTTCTAGAGAAGGAGTTTCTCTCGAAAGAAGTGAGTGGGAGGAAAGTAGAACTTGATGAGGTAATTATACCTTCACCCAAATTGGAAAGTTGTTCATCACAGAAATCAGTTGCAGTGATTCCTACACCAATTAGTGAGGAAGTTAATGATGATGATCATGAAACTTCAGATCAAGTTGCTACCAAACCTCGTAGGTCTTCCAGAGTAAGATCCGCACCAGAGTGGTACGGTAATCATGTTCTAGAAGTCATGTTACTAGACCATGATGAACCTACGAACTATGAGGAAGCGATGATGAGCCCAGATTCCATGAAATGGCTTGAGGCCATAAAATCTAAGATATGATCCATGTATGAGAACAAATTATTGACTTTGATTGACTTGCTCGATGATCAGCAAGCCATGTTAAATAAATGGATCTTCAAGAGGAAGACGGACACTAATAGTAGTGTTACTATCTACTAAGCTCGACTTGTTGCGAAAGGTTTTCAACAAGTTTAAGGTATTGAATACGATGAGATTTTCTCACTTGTATCGAAGCTTAAGTCTGTCTGAATCATGTTAGCAATTGCCACATTTTATGAAATCTAGCAAATGGATGTCAAAACTGCATTCCTTAATGGATTTATTAAAGAAGCGTTGTATATGATGCAACCAGAAAGTTTTTGTCAATCCTAAAGATGCTAACAAAGTGTGCAAGCTCCAGCAATCCATCAATGGACTGGTGCAAGCATCTCGGAGTTGGAATATATGCTTTGATGAGTTGATCAAAGCATATGGTTTTATACAGACTTTTGGAAAGGCCTGTATTTACAAGAAAGTGAGTGGGAGCACTACAACATTTCTGATAAGTATATGTGAATGACATATTGTTGATCGGAAATAATGTAGAATTATTCTGCAAAGCATAAAGGAGTGTTTGAAAGGAGTTTTTCAAAGAAAGACCTCGGTGAAGCTGCTTACATATTGAGCATGAAGATCTATTGAGATAAATCAAGACGCTTGATAAGTTTTTTCAATAAGTACATACCTTGTCAAGATTTTGAAATAGTTCAAAATGGAACAGTCAAAGAAAGAATTCTTGCCTGTGTTGCAAAGGTGTGAAATTGAGTAAGACTCAAGACCCGACCACGACAAAAAATAGAAAGAGAATGAAAGTCATTCCCTATGCATCAGTCATAGGTTCTATAAAAGTATGCCATGCTATGGACCAGACCTATTGTATACTCTACCCTGGTTTGGCAAGGGAGTACAATAGTGATCTAGGAGTAGATCACTGGACATTGGTCAAAATTATCCTTAGTAGAATAAGGATATGTTTCTCGATTATGGAGGTGATAAAAGAGTTCGTCGTAAAGAGTTACATCGATGCAAGCTTTTACACCGATCCATATGACTCTAAGTCTCAATCTGGATACATATTGAAAGTGGGAGCAATTAGCAAGAGTAGCTCCGTGCAAAGCATTGTAGACATAGAATATTTGCAAAATACATACGACTCTGTAATATGACAGACCCGTTGACTAAACTTCTCTCACGAGCAAAACATGATCATACCTTAATACTCTTTGGGTGTTAATCACATAGCGATGTGAACTAGATTATTGACTCTAGTAAACTCTTTTGGGTGTTGATCACATGACGATGTGAACTATGGGTATTAACCACATACAGATGTGAATATTCGTGTTAAATCACATGATGATGTGAACTAGATTATTGACTCTAGTGCAAGTGGGAGACTGAAGGAAATATGCCCTAGAGGCAATAATAAAGTTATTATTTATTTCCTTATATCATGATAGATGTTTATTATTCATGCTAGAATTGTATTAACCGGAAACATAATACATGTGTCAATACATAGACAAACATAGTGTCACTAGTATGCCTCTACCTGACTAGCTCGTTTATCAAAGATGGTTATGTTTCCTAACCATGGACAAAAGTGTTGTCGTTTGATTAATGGGATCACATCATTAGGAGAATGATGTGATTGACTTGGCCCATTCGGTTAGCTTAGCACTTGATCGTTTAGTATATTACTATTGCTTTCTTCATGACTTATACATGTTCATGTAACTATGAGAATTATGCAACTCCCGTTTACCGGAGGAATACTTTGGGTGCTACCAAACGTCACAACGTAACTGGGTGATTATAAAGGAGTACTACAGGTGTCTCCAAAGGGACATGTTGGGTTGGCGTATTTCGAGATTAGGTTTTGTCACTCCGATTGTCGGAGAGGTATCTCTGGGCCCTCTCGGTAATGCACACCACTATAAGCCTTGCAAGCAATGTAGCTAATGAGTTAGTTACAGAATGATGCATTACAGAACGAGTAAAGAGTCTTGCCGGTAACGAGATTGAACTAGGTATTGGATACCGACGATCGAATCTCGGGCAAGTAACATACCGATGACAAAGGGAACAACGTATGTTGTTATGCGGTTTGACCGATAAAGATCTTCGTAGAATATGTAGGAGCCAATATGGGCATCCAGGTTCCGCTATTGGTTATTGACCGATAATAGTTCTAGGTCATGTCTACATAGTTCTCGAACCCGTAGGGTCCGCACGCTTAATGTTACGATGACAGTTTTATTATGAGTTTATGAGTTTTGATGTACCGAAGGAGTTCGGAGTCCCGGATGAGATCGGGGACATGACAAGGAGTCTCGAAATGGTCGAGACATAAAGATCGATATATTGGACGACTATATTCGGAGTTCGGAAAGATTCCGAGTGATTCGGGTATTTTTGGGAGTACCGGAGAGTTACGGGAATTCGTATTGGGCCTCTTTGGGCCATACGGGAAAGGAGAGAAAGGGCCAAAAGAGTGGACGCACCCCTCCCCTTGGACTAGTCCGAATTGGACTAGGGAGGGGGGGCGCACCCTTCCTTCCTTCTCCTTCTCTCTTCCCTTTCCTTCTCTCCTACTCCTACTACATGGAAGATCTCCTAGTTGGACTAGGAAAGGAGGGAGTCCTACTCCCGGTGGGAGTAGGACTCCTCCCTGGCGCGCCCTCCCTTGGCCGGCCGCCCCCTCCCCCTTGCTCCTTTATATACGGGGGCAGGGGGGCACCTCTAGGCACAACAACACAAGTTGATCTACGGATCGTTCCTTAGCCGTGTGCGGTGCCCCCCTCCACCATATTCCGCCTCGGTCATATCTTCGTGGAGTTTAGGCGAAGCCCTGCGCCGGTAGAACATCATCATCGTCACCACGCCGTCGTGCTGACGGAACTCATCCCCGAAGCTTTGCTGGATCGGAGCCCGGGGATCGTCATCGAGCTGAACGTGTGCTGAACTCGGAGGTGCCGTACGTTCGGTGCTTGGATCAGTCGAATCGTGAAGACGTACGACTACATCAACCGCGTTGTGCTAACGCTTCCGCTTACGGTCTACGAGGGTACGTGGACAACACTCTCCCCTCTTGTTACTATGCCATCACCATGATCTTGCGTGTGCGTAGGAATTTTTTTGAAATTACTACGTTCCCCAACACTCCATCCTTTATATACGTGGCCAGGGGGCACCCATACACACACAAGTTGATTTCTTAGCCGTGTGCGGTTCCCCCCTCCACAGTTACACACATCGGTCATATCGTCGTAGTGCTTAGGCAACGCCCTGCGCCAGTAACTTCATCATCACCGTCACCACACAGTTGTGCCGATGGAAGTCTCCCTCGGCCTCAACTGGATCAAGAGTACGAGGGACGTCATCGAGTTGAACGTGTGCTGAACTCGGAGGTGCCGTGTGTTCGGTACTTGAATCGGTCGGATCGTGAAGACGTACGACTACATCAACTGCGTTGATAAAACGCTCCCGCTTTCGGTCTACGAGGGTACGTGGACACACTCTCCCCGCTCGTTGCGATGCATCACATAGATCGTGCGTGATCTTAGGATTTTTTTTGAAATTACTGCATTCTCCAACAGTGGCATCCGAGCCAGGTTTATGCATAGATGTTATATGCATGAGTAGAACACAAATGAGTTATGGGCGATAATAGTCATACTGCTTACCAACATGTCATTCTTTGATTCGGCGGTATTGTTGGATGAAGCGGCCCGGACCGACATTACGCGTACGCTTACACGAGACTGGTTCTACCTATTACACACAGGTGGCTGGCGGGTGTCAATTTCTCCAACTTTAGTTGAATCGAGTGTGGCTATGCCCGGCCCTTGTTGAAGGTTAAAACAACACATACTTGACAAAAAATCGTTGTGGTTTTGATGCGTAAGTAAGAACAGTTCTTGCTCAGCCCGTAGCAGCCACGTAAAACTTGCGACAACAAAGTAGAGGACGTCTAACTTATTTTTGCAGGGCATGTTGTGATGTGATATGGTCAAGACATGATGAGATATAAATTGATGTATGAGATGATCATGTTTTGTTAAAGTTATCGGCAACTGGCAGGAGCCTTATGGTTGTCTCTTTATCTCTACTACTAATGTCTCAGTTGGTAGTCTCCGTTCCGGGTTTTTTTCGTCCCACTAACACCGGTTTTTTTTCGTCCTCCTCCCACTTTGTCTGGTTTTCTTTCGTATCTCCTCCGCATGTAACAAAAAAACCAGCCAACGAGGCTCCCTCGATCTGTTTCCTAAGATCTCTTGAGACCGCCCCAGCCCCGAGACAAGCAGCCACCGAGATCCGAGATCCGAGATGAGCCGCCTTCGCTGAGGAACGAGAGGAGCCGCCGCCTCGAGGTCGTCGTTGTGCCACACCGCCGCCTCTAGGTCGCCGCTGTCACGCACTGCCTCAGGTCCGTTGACCACTCCTCTCCTCGCCACTCCTCACTGCCAGCCCCGCAAAGCTTTGCCTCCACGGCGGGGATTCGCTCTATGGCGTCCATGAGAGGTGGCTGCAGCCGCCATGGTGTTGATCCGGTCCTTGCTGCTGGATCCGGCCCTCTCCACTCCTCCTCTCGGTCCGATCCAATGGAGACCACACGACGTCGACCTCCCGGATGGCGTGAGGTCCCAGTGGCAACGTCAGGCCCCTTGCGGTTGGGGTCGATTTGAGGTGGCTCTGGTGGAAACATGGACCACGTCACACTGTTACAGGGGCTCCCGAGGCGACATCCAGTTGCTCCGTGCGCGGGGATTATTTTCACCTCTGTTTACTGTTGCGTTTATTTTGCAGGCCAAAAACAGGTGAGCGAATCGGGATTTAGTCATGCGAGATTTTTTGCGATGATGTTGCTCCATGTTCTTTTTGTGATTCACGTGTTCGTTTTGCACATGTTCATAGTGGGCAACCTCGACGTCGTCGTCACTTCGAGCGCGGCGAGATCCTCGAGGTCGTCGTCATCACAGACAAGGGCACTGGCAGATCCAATGGCGGCGGATTCGTGAGTACCCACCCAAACAAATCTTCCCCTCATCATCGACTGATCTTCAGCAGTTAATTTTCTTGCTTATTTCAGTCCCGTTAGTTGATGCTATGCCCTGTTTGATGCTGTTACATTCCAGGAGGCGGAGGCGGCCATTAGGGCATGCTTGAGTCCGTACCCGATGATTGGTGGCCGAAGGGCAACTGCAACCTCGCATGCCTCGGGTCCAGAGGTCCAAGGCACCACAACCAACTGCTCTTCAGACATATGATGGTAATTAATTAGTTTGATTATTTGATTAATGTAAAATTCACTGAAATATATGAATTATTAGTTGTAGTGAGAATTAACCGCGATGCATTTCATAGTTTGATTGTTAGACGTTGACCATTAGCAAGAATCTGCCAATTAACTTGTATGTAATGGCAGGGTGTCCGTGTTGAACATAGAAGATGGTTGCCCTTCAAGCATCAACAAATTGGAAATTTCAAGCCCTGATGAGATTACAAGCAGGGCGGAAAGGGAATCAACACCATCACGCCAAAACATTGAAGGTGAATAAGTGAACCACTATTTAAGTAAATAGATGAAACATATTTTGTTAGAATTAACCAGTTGCTGCTAATATAATCCTCTCCAGGAAGATCAGTTTCGGTCAATACAATCTGCTATTTACTTTCTAATTTCTATGTATTTAAGCATGTTCAAACTCAGTACAATTGTACAAATGGATATATTTTGATTTGGTGACTTGCTAGAGACGATTGTTCTGGACAGAACCTGGACCTTATAATATCTACCTATATATATGTTTCTGGCTGCATGTCTACTTATTCTCTTAAGGCCACAGTAGGACCGATCGACACTAGATATATCTAATAACTGTATCATGGTTTTCGCATTTTTTTTTAAAAAAAATAACTGTATCATGGGATCACATGCCATTCTTTTTGCTGAAAAATCACCTGGCTTTATTGGAAATGAATTACCAGGACAGTTCCTGTGCACATTATGCTTGGTTAACACCTTTCATTTATCACAAACTAATGGGGAATAAACACTAAGTATGCATGTCTTCCTATCCTTCTGATCATAGCCATCTTTGGTGTCAAGTGATATTAAAATTCTGAAACTACACACACATAGTTTAGGGGTTGTTCATACAATAATCTTGATAAGTATGTGTCTGTAAAATCAGCAGAAGTGGTTGTTCCTTTAGGTTGCTAGAAATGCTTTTAGCTACAACATTATTTCTGTCAAAAACATTCCAGCTGCCACATGTGTACTCGTTTCATTGTGTAGTGTATTTCCGAAAATGATAATTCCTATGATTCAAAGTTTTTGGACTAAGTTTGAAACTCGAAGGACGACTGCCGTAGTAGGATGAAGAAATGATGTCGCGCACTGGAGGGTGTTGCCGTCGGCCATGCGTTAGGTGTCTGTTCTACTGGAAGTCGCTCCCAGGAGGGCGTCCATGGTCTATGCCTCGAGAAGCAAAGAAGGGACTCCAACTACATCATTGACGCAGCAGCCGAGCAGAGCATGAAAGCATGTCGTTGATACAAATATTCAGTTGCCACGGCCATTGATACAACAGCGGGGCAGATCATGAATGTCAGAGACACGGTGGAGGTGACGCTACCTTTCTCGTCTTGGCATCATGCAGATACTGGTAGTTTAGATGTTATTTGCCACACTGCGGAGATCTCATGTTCAAGCCCATCAGAAGTGCAGAATTTTGGTAAGATAATCATGATTTCGGTTCCTGCTTAGTAGCCCTTTTATGGACACATCTGAGAATTGTCTCAGTCCATAGGAAATACTGCTTTTGATGTTGATGATTACATACTAATTCATATTAATTCTATGGTGAAGGTCGATGTAAATGATTTTACTTGAGCAGACACTTCTCCTCCCGTCTCATTTACCATCAGTATTGGAATTGGATGTTGTTCCTATTACACAACAAAATGGGCAAGGTGTGTTTTGTAATTTTCATGCTTTATTTTAGACGCTCAAGTTATGATTACTTGATAACACACCTGCATACTGCAGAACAATGGCATGCGTTTGGCCACCGAGTAAAGGAGCATTTAGTACTGTTGAGAAAGTACTTAATAGTACTGAAACTCAAATTCAATTTCTAGCCCCTCCACCGATTTTCTCAATGCTAGCCCACCTCCCGTCTGATTTTTTTTTCCAAAGAAAGAAAAGCCCACCGATTTTCCTCTGATTTTTTTCTAGCATACGCAAATGGATGATCATGAGAGCCCCACCCAGCCCGATCCATCCCTGTACTAATCTTTCCTTGCAAATCTTAACTTTCCTTACCCAGGCCACATATTCCTAAATCACAAACCATTCTACTGAGACAAAGGGTTGACATTTGCTCACTACAGTTGATGCTCTTTCTCACCTACATGATCTAGGCAAACTCAAGAAACAAGGATTGTAAGACTGGCTAGAAATTTCTTAGTTAATTCCATGTTATGAACGGTGTCCTGTACATATTCTCCACCTACATTTCTTATATTCCTTTGATATGTTCATGCATGATATATATTAAATTTTACACAGGGTTGATTCATTTTCTCACTAGGATTATCCTTTTAATTTACTTGTACATTATGTGCTGCACTAGGATTATATATTTGTTTTGTGCTACAGGTTAGGTTGCAGTTCAGTGTGGCATTCTGGCATATGTTTCGGGGTACTGGAGGAGATCCTTTTGGTGCACCTACAAAGAACTGGCCTTGGGATGATGGCACAAATTCCCTGGCCATGGCTAAGAGAAGAAGTATGGGAATTACCTGATCTTGTGTCTTAGGTCCATGGCTGGAATCAACAACTTAATTATGCTTCGATTTCTGTTTCGGTGATATCTCAATTCAAGTTCATGAAGAAGCTTGGAGTTGACAGGTGGTGCTTCCATGACAGGGACATCGCCCCTGATGGCAAAACACTCACGGTATGATTTTATTAGAATGATTCTTGAAGTTGCAAGTTGCAACCTCGAGTTAGGGGAATTGAGACAGCTAGTGACTGACATTATAGCAGGTTTATTATGATTGTATTTACAAGGATAAATGACTATGTTTTCAGCACAAGGAATATGGTTGTTGATGGTTTACGCCCCGGCTGCGCCCACATCATCCAGACACCAAGTTCAAGACCAAGTTCTAACCCCTGTACCCAATCTACCTCCATGGATCGTGTCTCTCACTAACCAAGAGCATCAATTCAACTCAACAGATTGACAAAAGAGATGAACCTAGAGTTTGAGGCTTGGGTAGTGTGGACATTGACCTGATGATGAGTGTTGTATGGTGGTCAAGTGGTGCCACTTCCCCTCGCCACACGCTGCTTAGTGTGCTCTCTGTTGGTGTTTGGCTGCTGCTGCTGCTGTAGGTCAAGGTATGTACGTAGCATCTTCTTGCAATGGATTTTGTTTATGGCTATATACAAATTATTTTGGTATAGATTTGTGATTTTTGTTCCGTCCACTTAAACCAGTATATAGTAGCAGCTTTTGATGTCCTTTCCTCACCGGCGAATGTCAAAATTTATCATGTGTGCATTTTTTTTGACTGTAGTATGAATAGTTGTAACATATTCTCTTTAGCCTTGCAGCTCATAGCATCCGCTTGATTCAGTGAGTTTGATTCAGCTATACAAGTTAGGAATCCAAAGAAGTTGGCATAGAATAGATAAATATGTGTCCACAGATTATTCACAGTAATTTGGTTACTTAAATGCCTAGGATTAAATGCATCCTATTGCGTGAGCATGACAGGACAATTTTATAAAGAAATGATCTGACCTGAAGCCTATATGCCATTTAAGCACTAATTTTTTTCTAACTTCAGAAACATATAGTTGTTTCCTGCTCTCCAATATGCTTTGTCATCAAATTTGTGTATTTAAATCTCGAACAACAAAACTATGAGAATGCAGATAAATAAGAATTGTTCATGTTTTACCAACATGGCATGCTATGATTACTTTGGTGGAGGCATATTTAAGAATGGTGTTATCACTGAATGCCTTGATGTCTGCCAAGGTAAAATAGCGAAAAAACCTTTTTTTTATCCTGCAGGAACAAGCTAGTAGTTATAGGAATTTATCTTTATTTATCGATATATGCAGACAATGATGTTCACGTAGGTAGTTTTGGAATAATTATCTTTCGTGCTTATTGGAAGGTAGAAATATGGTTGACGATACACACCCATTGGCAAAGTTTGAACCAGAGACAGTTACCTAAAACCATTGCTTCACACCGAGCCAACCTACTTCCCAAAAGATTTTCAATTTCTGTTTACTGAATAATTTTTTCTTGCTGAAACTAGAAGAAGGGAGCAAGCGGCAGAGATTATGATATTGCTGCTACTGGGAGAAAGAAAGAAAAGGTAGTCCATGGTGGGCCACATCCTACGTGGCGGATCGACCATGCGCGTCTATGAGCCTCATATACTCCCCATATTTCGTGTCAGTGTGAGAGTTTGCGGATAGCCTGGACCGGGGATGATATAAGGGGTCGGGTTGGGTTACCATTTTCCTTCTCTCTCCCGTGCGGTCAATGATCGGGCATGTCCATAGATTTGAGGGGACCAGCTGGATGTGCTCTAAGATTATTGTGTTTAATAATATGATGTGTGTTAGCCGACTGCCGAAAAAAGATGTGAGTTAGCTTAGACGACATTGTTCTCGGTAATATTAACTCAGTGAGTAGTACCTTATATTTTTTTTCCAAAGGCCCGTGGCAACGCACGGGCGTTTTACTAGTATTGCATAAGAAGCAGGTGACATGTAATTGCATTACTTTATCGCTATGCGATAGCAATAGTTGCAAAAGCAATAGCTGGTGAGACGACCATGTGACGACACGTTGATAAAAGATCAAGATGATGGAGATCATGGTATCATGCCGGTAACAATGGAGATCATGACAGTACTTTGGAGATGGAGATCAAAAGCACAAGATGATGATGGCCATATCATGTCACATATGTTGATTGCATGTGATGTTTATCTTTTATACATTTTATTTTGCTTACTTTGGCGGTAGCTTTATAAGATGATCTCTCACTAAATTTCAAGGTATAAGTGTTCTCCCTGAGTATGCACTGTTGCGACAGTTCGTCATGCCGAGACACCACGTGATGATCGGGTGTGATAAGCTCTACGTTCACATACAACGGGTGCAAGCCAGTTTTGCACACGCAGAATACTCGGGTTAAACTTGACAAGCCTAGCATATGCAGATATGGCCTCAAAACATTGGAGACCGAAAGGTCGAGCATGAATCATATAGTAGATGTGATCAACATAGTGATGTTCACCATTGAAAACTACTCCATCTCACATGATGATCGGACATGGTTTAGTTGATTTGGACCACGTGATCATTTAGATGACTAAAGGGATGTCTATCTAAGTGGGAGTTCTTAAGTAATATGATTAATTGAACTTTAATTTATCATGAACTTAGTCCTGGTAGTATTAGCATATCTATGTTGTAGATCAATAGCTTGCGATGTAGCTCCTCGTTTATTTTTTATATGTTTCTAGAGAAATATAAGTTGAAAGATGATAGTAGCAATGATGCGGACTTGGTCCGTGATCTGAGGATTTTCCTCATTGCTGCACAGAAGAATTATGTTCTTGATGCACCGCTAGGTGATAGACCTATTGCAGGAGCAGATGCAGACGTTATGAATGTTTTAACAAAATCTCGGTATGATGACTACTTGATAGTTTAGTGCACCATGCTTTACGGCTTAGAACTGAGACTTCAAAAATGTTTTGAATGCCATGGAGCATATAAGATGTTCCAAGAGTTGAAATTGGTATTTCATACTCATGCCCGTATGAAGAGGTATGCGACCTTTGATAGTACTTTGCCTACAAGATGGAGGAGAATAGCTCAACCAGTGAGCATGTACTCAGATTGTCTGGGTATTACAATTACTTGAATCAAGTGGGAGTTAATCTTCGAGATAAGATAGTAATTGACAAAGTTCTCTAGTCAGTATCTCCAAGTTACTAAAACTTCGTGATGAACTATAATATGCAAGGGATGACGAAATTAATTCCCGAGCTCTTCGCGATGCTGAAATCGACGAAGGTAGAAATCAAGAAAGAGCATCAAGTGTTGATGGTTAACAAGACCACTAGTTTCAAGAAGAGGGCACATGGATAGAAGGGGAACTTCAAGAAGAACGGCAAGCAAGTTGCTGCTCAAGTGAAGAAGCCCAAGTCTGGACCTAAGCCTGAGACTGAGTGCTTCTACTGCAATGGAAATGGTCACTGGAAGTGGAACTACCCTAGATACTTGGTGGATAAGAAGGATGGCAAAGTGAACAAAGGTAATTTGATATACATGTTATTTATATGTACTTTACTAGTGTTTATAGCAACCCCTCGGCATTTGATACTGGTTCAGTTACTAAGAGTAGTAACTCGAAACGGGAGTTGCAGAATGAACAAAAACTAGTTAAGGGTGAAGTGACGATGTGTGTTGGAAGTAGTTCCAAGATTGATATGATCATCATCGCACACTCCCTATACTTTCGGGATCAGTGTTGAACCTAAATAAATGTTATTTGGTATTTTTGTTGAGCATGAATATGATTTGATCATGTTTATTGCAATACATATATTCATTTAAGTCAGAGAATAATTGTTGTTCTGTTTACATGAATAAAACCTTCTATGGTCATACACCCAATGAAAATGGTTTGTTGGATCTCGGTCGTAGTGATACACATATTCATAAAATTGAAGCCAAAAGATGCAAAGTTCATAATGATAGTGCAACTTATTTGTGGCACTACCGTTTAGGTCATATTGGTGCAAAGCGCATGAAGAAACTCCATACTGATGGGCTTTTGGACTCACCTGATTATGAATCACTTGATGCTTGTGAACCATGCCTCATGGGCAATATGACTAAAACTCCGTTCTCCGGAACAATGGAGCGAGTAACAAACTTATTGGAAATAATACATACTGATGTATGCGGTCCGATGAGTGTTGATGCTCATGGCGGGTATCGTTATTTTCTGACCTTCACAGATGATTTGAGCAGATATGGGTATATCTACTTGATGATACATAAGTCTGAGACATTTGAAAAGTTCAAAGAATTTCAGAGTGAAGTGGAAAATCATCGTAACAAGAAAATAAAGTTTTTACAATCTGATCGCGGAGGAGAATATTTGAGTTATGAGTTTGGTCTTCATTTGAAACAATGCGAAGTAGTTTCGCAACTCACGCCACCTGGAACACCACAGCATAATGGTGTGTCCGAACGTCGTAACCGCACTTTATTAGATATGGTGTGATCTATGATGTCTCTTACCGATTTACCACTATAGTTTTGGGGTTATGCATTAGAGACAGCTGCATTCACGTTAAATAGGGCACCATCTAAATCCGTTGAGACGACACCATATGAATTGTGGTTTGGCAAGAAACCTAAACTGTCGTTTCTTAAAGTTTGGGGCTGCAATGCTTATGTGAAGAAGTTTCAGTCTGATAAGCTCAAACCCAAATCGGAGAAGTACGTCTTCATAGGATACCCAAAGGAGACTGTTGGGTACACCTTCTATCACATATCCGAAGGCAAGATATTCGTTGCTAAAACATGGATCCTTTCTAGAGAAGGAATTTCTCTCGAAAGAAGTGAGTGGGAGGAAAGTAGAACTTGATGAGCTAATTGTACCTTCTCCCGAATTGGAAAGTAGTTCATCACAGAAATCAGTTCCGGTGATACCTACACCAATTAGTGAGGAAGTTAATGATGATGATCATGAAACTTCAGATCAAGTTACTACCGAACCTCGTAGGTCAACCAGAGTACGTTCCGCACCAGAGTGGTACGGTAATCCGGTTCTGGAGGTCATGTTACTAGACCATGACAAACCTACGAACTATGAGGAAGCGACGATGAGCCCAGATTCCGTGAAATGGTGTAAGGCCATGAAATCTGAGATAGGATCTATGTATAAAAACAAAGTATGGACTTTGGTGGAATTACCCGATGATCGGCAAGCCATTGAGAATAAATGGATCTTCAAGAGGAAGACGGACGCTGATGGTAGTGTTACTATCTACAAAGCTCGACTTGTTGTGAAAGGTTTTTGACAAGTTCAAGGTGTTGATTACGATGAGATTTTCTCACTCGTAGCGATGCTTAAGTCTGTCCGAATCATGTTAGCAATTCCCAAATTTTATGAAATCTGGCAAATGGATAACAAAACTGCATTCCGTAATGGATTTATTAAATAAGAGTTTTATATGATGCAACCAGAATGTGTTGTCAATCCTAAAGGTGCTAATAAAATGTGCAAGCTCCAGCGATCCATCTATGGACTGGTGCAAGCATCTCGGAGTTCGAATATATGCTTTGATAAGTTGACCAAAGCATATAGTTTTATACAGACTTGCGGTGAAGCCCGTATTTACAAGAAAGTGAGTGGGAGCACTACAGCCTTTCTGATAAGTATATGTGTGTGACATATTGTCGATCAGAAATGATGTAGAATTTTCTGGAAAGCATAAATGAGTGTTTGAAAGGAGTTTTTCAAAGAAAGACCTCGGTGAAGATGCTTACATATTGAGCATCAAGATCTATAGAGATAGATCAAGACGCTTGATAAGTTTTTTCAATGAGTACATACCTTGAAAAGTTTTTGAAGTAGTTCAAAATGGTACAGTCAAAGAAAGAGTTCTTGCATGTGTTGCAAGGTGTGAAGTTGAGTAAGACTTAAAGCCTGACCACAACAAAAAATCACTAGTAGAAAACAGGGCCATGGTTCGAGCCTGGCCAGCCCATTAGTGTCGGCTCATTCACGAACTAGGACCCATGGGGGGCATTTGTCCCGGCTCGTGAGCCCAGGGGTCGGCGGGGCCTCGTGGGCATTGGTCCCGGTTCGTCTGGGCCTATTTGTCTCGGTTCTAGGCATGAACCAGGACCTATGGTCCTCGCTCCTAGCCCACATCCATTGGTCCCGGTTCATGGCTCGAACCGGGATAGAAGGTGGAGCTTTAGTCCTGGTTGCTGTCACGAACCGGGACAAATGAGTTGCCTATATATACCCCACCGCCGTAGCAGAGCACTCCATAGTGCTCTATTTTTTGCTCACCAGCGAGGGGAGGGCATTTGGGTGCTCTAGCTCACCTCCTATGCACATGAGGTGTTCGATGAAATGCCTGAGCCACACTAGTTAAGCTTTCTCCTCTTGAAGCTCGACCTCTGAGATCCATTTTTCCTGAGATTTGTCTAGGTTTAGCGGTCTGTCACGCCCCGTCCCCATCTTCACCGCCGTCGATCACCCGCGCCGCCGGCACCACCGTGGTGAGCCTCTTGTTCTTATCTTCTTTCTGAAAGAAAAAACATTCTTACTTTAGATAGATACTTGTCTAATTTTCTTACTTTTGACACACATAATTATATATAATGCACGCAGATGAACCGGCAATGGATGTACGGTGATAAACACACCTCCGAGTTCATTAAGGGCATGCATAATTTTCTCGAAGTGGCTGAGGCAAACAAGCAGAATGGTTTTATGTGATGTCCATGCCCTAGCTGTGGGAATACAAGGTCTTACTATGACTCGAAAACCCTTCACACCCACCTGCTTTATAAGGGTTTCATGCCACACTATAATGTTTGGACCAAGCACGGAGAAATAGGGGTTATGATGGAAGACAACAAAGAAGAAGAGGACGATGACAACTATGTGCCCCCTGAATACGGTGATGCTGCAACAGGGGAAGCTGCTGAAGATCAAGAGGAACCAGACGATGTGCCCGATGATGATGATCTCCGCTGGGTCATTATCAATGCAAGGAAACAATGCAAAAGTCAAAATGAGAAGCTGAAGTTCGATTGCATGTTAGAGGATCACAAAAAAGGTTGTACCCCAATTGCAAAGATGGCAACACAAAGCTCGGTACCGCACTGGAATTTCTGCAGTGGAAGGCAGAGAATGCTGTGCCTGACAAAGGATTTGAGAAGCTACTGAAAATATTGAAGAAGAAGCTTCCAAAGGATAATGAATTGCCCGACAGTACGTACTCAACAAAGAAGGTCGTATGCCATCTAGGATTGGAGGTGCAGAAGATACATGCATGCCCTAATGACTGCATCCTCTACCACGGTGCATACAAGGATTTGAACGCATGCCCGGTATGCGGTGCATTGCGGTATAAGATCACACGAGATGACCCTGGTGATGTTGACGGCGCGCCTCGCAGGAAAAGGGTTCCTGCGAAGGTGATGTGGTATGTTGCTATAATACCACAGTTGAAATGACTATTCAGAAACAAAGATCATGCCAAGTCGATGCGATGGCACAGTGAGGACTGTAAGAAAGACGGGAAGTTGAGAGCACCCGCTGACGGGTCGCAGTGGAGAAAAATCGAGAGAAAGTACTGGGCTGAGTTTATAGGTGACCCAAGGAACGTATGGTTTGGTTTAAGCGCGGATGGCATTAATCCTTTCAGGGAGCAGAGCAGCAATCACAGCACCTGGCCCGTGACTCTATGCATGTATAACCTTCCTCCTTGGATGTGCATGAAGCGGAAGTTCATTATGATGCCAGTTCTCATCCAAGGCCCTAAGCAGCCCGGCAACGACATTGATGTGTACCTAAGGACATTAGTTGAAGAACTTTTACAGCTGTGGAATGGAAATGGTGTACGTGCGTGGGATGAGCACAAACAGGAGGAATTTAACCTACACACGTTGCTGTTTGTAACCATCAACGATTGGCCCGCTCTCAGTAACCTTTCAGGACAGACAAACAGGGATACCACGCATGCACGCACTGTTTAGCTGACATCGAAAGTATATACCTGGACAAATGCAGGAAGAATGTGTACATGGGCCATCGTTGATTTCTTTCGACCAACCATCAATGTCGAAAGAAAGGCAAGCATTTCAAAGGCGAGGCTGATCACCGGAGGAAGCCCGCCATGCGTACCGGTGATCACCTACTTTCTATGGTCAATGATTTACACGTAATCTTTGGAAAGGGTCCCGGCGTACTAGCTATTCCGAATGACGCCGAGGGATGCACACCCATGTGGAAGAAGAAATCTATATTTTGGGACCTACCCTCCTGGAAAGACCTAGAGGTCCGCTCTTCAATCGACGTGATGCATGTGACGAAGAACCTTTGCGTGAACCTGCCAGGCTTCTTGGGCGTGTATGGGAAGACAAAAGATACACCTGAGGCACGGGAGGACCTGCAACGTTTGCACGAAAAAGACGGCATGCCTCCAAAGCAGTATGAAGGTCCTGCCAGCTACGCTCTTACCAAAGAAGAGAAGGAAATCTTCTTTGAATGCCTACTCAGTATGAAGGTCCCGACTGGCTGCTCGTTGAATATAAAGGGAATAATAAATATTCCATAGAAAAAGTTCCAGAACCTTATGTCTCATGACTGCCACGTGATTATGACGCAACTGCTTTTGGTTGCATTGAGGGGGCTTCTACTGGAAAACGTACGATTAGCAATTGTGAAGCTATGTGCATTCCTCAATGCAATCTCTCAGAAGGTGATCGATCCAGAAAACATACCAAGGCTAAGGAGTGATGTGGCGCAATGTCTTGTCAGTTTCAAGATGGTGTTCCCACCATCCTTCTTCAATATCATGACGCACGTCCTAGTTCATGTAGTCGACGAGATTGTCATTCTGGGCCCCGTATTTCTACACAATATGTTCCCCTTTGAGAGGTTCATGGGAGTCCTAAAGAAATATGTCCGTAACCGCGCTAGGCCAGAAGGAAGCTTCTCCATGGGCCATAAAATAGACGATGTCATTGGGTGTTGTGTTGACTTCATTCCTGGCCTTAAGAAGATAGGTCTCCCTAAATCGCAGTATGAGGGGAGACTGACTGGAAAAGGCACGCTTGGAGGGGACTCAATAATATGCAGGGACGGGCATTCTTGGTCTCAAGCACACTACACAGTTCTACAGAACTCTACCTTGGTGACCCCGTATGTCGATGAACACAAGAATAGTCTGCGCTCCAAACACCCGGAGAAGTGTGACGACTGGATTACATGTGAACACATCAGGACTTTCAGCAGTTGGTTGGAAACACGTCTCAGAGGTGACAACACTGTTTGTGATGAGCTGTACTCGTTGTCCAGGAGACCATCTTCGACTGTATTGACTTACAAAGGATACGAGATAAATGGGAATACATTTTACACAATCACCCAAGATCAAAAGAGCATCAACCAAAACAGTGTGTCCACTTTGATGCAACAACCAAGAGGGGAAATGACACATATTATGGTTACATAGTGGACATATGGGAAGTTGACTACGGACATGATTTTAAAGTCCCTTTGTTTAAGTGCAAATGGGTCAATCAGTAAGGAGGCGGGGTACATGTAGACCCACAGTACGGAATGACAACTGTGGATCTGAACAATCTTGGGTACACTGATGAACCGTTCGTCCTAGCCAATGATGTGGCACAGGTTATCTATGTGAAGGACATGTCTGCCAAACCGAGAAAAAGAAAAGATAAGGAAGCGAATACATCATACGATGAGCCAAAGCGCCACATAGTTCTTTTAGGAAAAAGGGACATCGTGGGAGTGGAGGGTAAGACAGACATGTCTGAAGATTATGAAAAGTTTCATGAAATTCCTTCCTTCAAAGTCAAGGGTGACCCAAGCATCCTGATACACGATGAAGATTATCCATGGTTACGGCGCAATAAGCAAATGACACAAGCGAAGAAGAAGTGAAGACTTTCTGTCCACAACTATTATGATGATACCATGCCAACTTTCAACCTTTTTGTAGTTCATTTGAAAATGCATGTTGTAACAGACGAGTTTCCGTATGAAACCCTGAAAATTGATGATGTGACTTTGAATGTTGCATTTTGAACACACAAGAAGTCCGGAGTTGTAATAAGTTATTAAAAATTAAAGAGAGGCGCAATGCTCACCTGCACGTTGCTTAGCTTCATGCCTTAGAACCGGTACCAAATGAAATGCCTTTGTAACAGCCTTAGAATTGGTACTAAAGGAATCAACTAAAAAGCTTTTATAAACCTCTAGTATTATTGAAACTAAAATTATATAGAACTTATGCAACTAAAATTATCAAAGTATTTTCTGTTCAAAATTTTAAAAGCAAAAAGAA